>NC_068982.1:90471984-90480582 GCF_001194135.2 Octopus bimaculoides | reverse complement strand
GTTCGAACTCATAAATCATAAGTTCCCGAATTAGACTACGTGGCACGTTCATCTGTGCGGCTTCAAACGACATACGGAGCGAAGCAATTCACGACGTGTCGGCACGCCAACTACTACAGTACTACCAACATCAGCAGTATCTTTCACAGCTTGTACTGCTTTGGTTACGTGATATGTACACCATAAACTAGTATTTGTGCAAATGTGGAGTCGTGTGGTTTTGATTCCTGAACTAGGCAACACGTTGTGTTCTTGAGCAAAACACTTCTTTTCACGTTGCTCCAGTCCACTCAGCAGACAAAAATGAGTAATCCTGCGACGGACAGGCATCCTGTCCAGGTGGGGAATTTATACGACATGAAACCAAGAAAACTGGCCCTTATGAATCAGCATGGCTCGAGAAGATAACTTTACTTTTCCTTTATTTCTAAATATTTCTTTATTCCTTTATTTCCTAAATATTCTAATATTTCAAAACTTTTCACTTGCATTTGAGGTTGATTAACATCAAGTGATAGCTAATGAAAAAGGAAGGTAGGAAATATTCGGTTAATTGATTAGCAAGAACGGTGTAACGGGTATGTTGAGGAGGTTGCATTGCTTTACTAGGCTTCAGAGTTTAATGAGGTGATTCATCAAAAGAGATCGAATAATAAGTGCAGCCAACATTTAACTAGATTTAAATTGGAGACGTTTTTGAATGAAACTAAAATTTTCTGCGTATTTGTCTCAGCGGTCCCCTGTTTCTCGCTAGCATTGGAAGCATTAATTTATAAAGGTTTCTGATTTAGGCACAAAGCCAGCAGTTATGAGGGGTGGAGAAGAGTAGTCTATACCATCGATCCTTATTCTCAATTAGTACTTTATTTTATCATCCTCAAAAGGATGAATGGCAAAGCTGATCTCTGTGGGATTTGAACTCACAACAAAAAGAGCCGGAAGAGATACAACAGCGTGTCTTAGCCGACACTGTAACACTGCTACCAATCCATCCCACTCAGAAGGAGTATTTAAAATGAATGACCTCTAAAATGGGGACGAGACCACGCATTTTCAGGGGAAATATAGTTGACTCTATTAGCTGTAATACTTGGCTAGTGCTTTATTTTATCAATTCCGAGAGATGAAATAGAAAGTCAATTACAGCTTTGTGAGGACTCAGCGTAAATGTCCCTATATATCGCGAACTATCTAAAGATTCTGTGGATCCGCTAAAAATATTAAGTGGAGCATTTTGTGTTCGTGGTAAGACATCATATTTCAGTATTTGTAATGACACGAACTGAATTAATTTGGAAGAGGAGGTAAACTTGAAATTTATTAGCCGAGATGGAACTTGTCAAAAATAGACATTATCCTGTTTAGGTAGAACAGCTTTTATCGTAGTTCAGACAAAACAACATTCTGCAGAAGACAAAATACCTTTAATACTAAAAAATCAATGCAACACACACACACACACAGACGTGCACACACAGTCGTGCACATACAGATACACACTCAAACACAGACACACAGACACACACATACACACACATACACGTGCACATACAGATACACTCACACACGAGCACACACAGATACACACTCAAACACACAGACACACAGACACATACACACACACACACACACACACACACACACGTGCACACACACATATCTATATCATAAATTTTCGATAGATACCTACTCCAATATATTTCAGCCTTTTGTTCTTTATAGATTTGAAAAAAATAAATGCTTGGTGTAATTGTGCTTTTTGTATGTTTGTGAGATGGTGTGCAGTTCGAATGGGAAAAGCAGTCAGTGAAACGGGGGAGCTTTCTTCAGTGAGAGTAGTGTGGTAGGGGTACATGATTTGCTGGTTCACACTGGCAAGAAACGTTTGATGTCTTCCAAACAACTCGCACATGCAAGTGCTACCAGTGGAGAACTCCGCATACCGGAAGCCAGCAAGTGTATGGAGGCATCAGGAGAGAATGCGCGCCGTTTCGGGGCCTACCTCTCGACGGCACCAATGCGCACCCCGCCTCACTGATATGAGGCTCCGCTTGCTAGATCAACTGATTATTAAAAAGAAAGCTCAATATTTCTCTAGTCATCGCTCATCGTCTCTTTTTAACCAAATCCAGTGGCTAGCCTTCTCCACTGTATTTTGGATATCGGTCATGGTGGTATTTACTTTACGATGAGTTAGGCCTAACGATAATAGCAGTCGTCTCACACTGTGTCCTACAAATCCTCTACATCCGACTTCGATTGGAAAATGCTCCGCTTTCCAGCCTGCGTCTTCACATTTCTCGAGGAGGTTTACATAACGGTGATTCTTTAGAGCTCGCGTGACGTCCATGTTATATAAGAAATTACAAAGAACTAGAATGGTTCCTAGTCGTTGTAATTTGTTGTTTGTGTGATGGTGATGAAAGTTTTACTCGACACTGTATTTCAATGACGAATATAATTTGTGTGTGTGTGTGTGTGTGTGTGTGTGTGTGTGTGAGCTATACTACTGTACATGGTACAGCAGTAATTTGTCGAGTCCCATTAGGCTATAGAGAGTAGCTGAGGAAACGAGGAAAATGATGACACCGGAAACAATAATGCCAAGGAAATACATGACAAAATTAACTACTTAGAACATTTTAACTTGCCACAAGATTGATGGCCAGTTTTACTGAATTCTTAGTGAACTCTTTTAGTAAAGACTACCAAGACAGAAACAGTTGTTTGTGATTATATGAATTAGTCAATGACCTACTGACATGATGCCATTAATTATCTATTATTTTCTTTGTAAATATTGAGCAAAAATAAACTATGTTATTTTTTTTAGGAGGGTTCCTATGATGCATTAAAATAGACAGTCCCTTTCAAACAGAATAAAACCGCCGTCAATATTTTGCATAATAATAATAATGATAATAATAATAATAATAATAATAATAATAATAATAATAATAATAATAATAATAATAATAATAATACGGGGACGTTTAACAGAAAGAACACCGGGAATGTTTTACTTATGAGAGCGATAAAACACTGCTCCGAAATCTATGCAAAATATTGAGAATAAAGACAACTAATGGCGCCTAAAAGAACCGACAAAGTGTTGGACTATATCCGAGTAAGTAATACTCATTAAAATTTATTTTTATTTTCCAAATAAAATAACGTATTTTAACTGTGTATCATCTGCATAACACATGTAAACACGCTCGACACATTACGATCCAACACCAGACCATTTCTGTCTCCGACCACTATGCACAAGAAGATGAAAAATAAACTAAATAATACCTGTATTATTCAATCCAATGGTAACAAACGGAAGTACGTACTTTAAACTTGTTATAAAAAAGTACGAAAAACTACACGTGCAAAACCATTTAACGCCAGAAATGAACGGACTGGTCCGTTCAAATGGTTTTTGATGAATTATTCAATGACCATCAAAATAAAGGAGCGTACGTTATTCCTCATGTCCCGCAAATAAAATAAAAAAGAATAAACGGACGCGTGAGGAATATATTTCAATCCAACGCGCTTATTTTACAGCAGTGCTCTACCCACAGAACGAAAACGCAAAATATACATATAAAAAAATAACCTGGATAAAGATTTGAATACAGCAATGAACCCTAATAAACTGGCTAACATCCAGATATATATTCTCAAAAAAAAAATAGCAGATAACATTGAAAATCAAAGGTTTTGGAGTGACATCTGGAGCAAAGACAAGGAGCACAAGAAGGATGCTGAATGGTTGCAAGAATTGAAACAAACAGTAGTCTGTCCAAAACAGGCAGAACTAGTCATTTCGGATAGGGAAGTGAAGGAAATCAGCAAAAAAATGAGCAACTGGAAGGTTCCGGGACCAGATGGAGTTCAAGGCTACTGGATCAAAAATTTTGGTGAATGTCATGCATGAATAGCTGCACAACTCAACACCTTGTTAAATACCGACCAAATAACACCAGAATGCTTGACATTGGGTAGGATATTGCTGTGCCTGAAATACATCGAAAAAAGCAATATCGTAGACAATTACAGGCCGATATCCTGTTTTGTCACTTACGTGGTAGTTATTGACTGGAATACTCGCAGAGTCAATGTACAAACATCTGGAAAACAATGGAGTCCTGCCACATGAGCAGAAGGGTTGCAAGCGTAAGTGCAGAGGTACCAAGGATCAACAAAACTGTACTTAGAGACTGGAAGAGGAGGAAAAGTAACTTAGCCATGTCATGGATCGACTATCGTAAGGCGTACGATATGATCCCACATTCTTGGATTATGGAGTGTATGAACCTATTTGGTATTGCGTCGAATATTGAGCGATTGCTTGGAAAAAGTATGGCGAATTGGAAGACGGACCTGACCGCATGCGGAAGAAGCTTAGGGACAATAGAAATTAGGATGGGTATCTTCCAAGGGGACTGCCAGTCACCACTGATCTTTGTATTGTGTTTGATAATGAGGAAAGCAAAAGCTGCGTGTGTATTCAAAAGCCGCCAACAAAATGTCAACCATTTGTTATTCATGGATGACCACAAACTTTATGGTAAAGAAGAAGGTCAAGTCAGGTCCATCGTTGATACAGTGTATACCTTCAGTGCTAATATAGGAATGGAATACGGACAGAGAAAGTGTGGTGTGTTAGTCTTGAAGAGAATCAAAAACCAAATGTATGGACGTGCTGACGATTCCGTCAGGGGAAGTTATGAAGCAGATAGAAGAGACAGGCTATAAGTACTTGGGGATTTTGGAAATGGATAAATTGATGGAGAAAGGAATGAGAGAAAAATTTAAGGTGGAGTATTTGCGCAGACTGAGATTGATCCTAAAGTCGAAATTAAATGGACTGAAAAAGATTGGAGTTATCAACATCTGAGTGGTGTTACTCCTTGGATATGGAGCAGGAGTAATCGCATGGACAGTAAACAAACTAAATAGCTTAGACAAAAAGGCAAGGAAGTTGCTAACTAGATATGGGTCACTCCACCCAAAAGGTGACACAGACAGACTGTATGTACCAAGATAATGACGGAGAAGAGGACTTATTGGAAGTGAACACAGTATTAGAGTAGAAGAAAACAACATAGAATGGTATGTAAAAAATGCCACAGAACCACTATTTTTAGAAGTAAGAAGGTCAAGCGTGTGTAGGATGGAAGATTGCAAAGATAAAGCTCTATACAAGAAATTGAAAACGAATGAAACTGAAAATAGGTGGGTAAAGAAAATAATGCATCGACCAATTTCATAGGGATGTTGAAGATAAAACAGACAGAGAAAAAAGATGGCTGTGGATGACTAAAAGTGATCTAAAACCAGAAACGGAGGCTCTAATCTGTGCTACCCAAGTACAAGCACTAAGAACAAACTACATAAAATACAGAAGAGACAACACAGCAGAAAGTGACATGTGCAGAATCTGTGGACAAACGGTGAAACCGTATAGCATATTACCAGCCAATGTAGGCCAGTAGCCCAGAAGGAATATAAGAGACGCCACGACAATATAGCCTGGCTTGTCCATTGGACACTTTGCAACACCTATGGACTTGACAGACCAAAAAATTGGTACGACCACAAACCTAAAGGCATCGTGCAAAACAGAAATGCAAAGATCCTATGGGATTTTATGATTCAGTGCGACCATGAGATAGAGAATAGGAAGTCGGACATAGTCTTAATTGAGAAAGAAAAGAAACTATGCTGGATCATAGATATAGCATGCCCAGCTGACAACAAGTTATGTGATAAGGAAGAAAGAAAATTCGAGAGATATGACAGGTTAGCTTGGGAAGTTAAGCAGTTGTGGTCGTTGAAAAAGGTAGCAGTAGTAACAATAATTATCGGAGCCCTGAGAACAGTGAGCAAATGTCTCGAAAAGTTCGTGGAACAAATAGGGTCTGCAACAAGGGTGGAGCACTTGAAGAAAACAGCACTGCTTGGAACCGCTCGAATACTCTGGAAGGTGCTCGAAAAATAAGAGGTGTTACCTTAGTTCACTGGTAGTGAACAACTGACACTGTAATACATCTCCAGCGTTAGAAGCTGTGCAAAGGCAATAATAATAATAATAATAATAATAATAATAATAATAATAATAATAATAATAATAATAATAATAGTAGTAGTAGTAGTAGTAGTAGTAGTAGTAGTAGTAGTAACAATAATAATGATGATGATGATGACGACGACGACGACGACGACGATGATGATGATGATGATGATGATGATGATGATGTTGATGATGATAATGATGATGATGGGAACGATAATAATTTGATACGAAGACACGGAAAATATTGACAATGCAGAGGATTAACCTGAATATAAGCACAGAAGCACTTATATGAGCAGCAAAAGAACAAGTGTTTAGGACGATTTAGGTGAAGTTAAGAATTGACAACACAACGGAGTGCGACAGCTACAAAAATTAGGATTGGGGTCCTTGATGCATGATCAATAAACAATTCTTACCGTAATCTGCTGGCTGTGGACAGCTGACACACCCACGTACTCAGAAGAATAAACTTTGTTAAAATAATAACAATCGGTACAATACCTGATATTTTGGTGGGGAGAGAGTTAATCAATTACACTGACCCCAGTGATCAACTGGTAGTTAATTTATCGATCCCGACAGGATGAAGGCCGAAGTCGAACTCGGAGGAAATCAAAACAATGAGTTGATAGAAATGTCGCTAAACATTATGCCAATGCGCTAATTTTGACAGATGTATATTAAATATGTTTGGTATAATTCTCTAATTTGTGTTTCATTTATCTTTTTTACGATATATTCATGTACCTCATCCTCCTTTAAAGTTATTCTGGTGTAACTTTCTAACTTGACACGCATATCAATTTCGTGAGCAAATCCGTGTACTGTCTGCTGCAGCGTTTCCAGTAGTTTGTGATTTACAGCATACCACTTGAATCCATTTCTATACAAAATACAACTGATTGTTCTCCCATAGCATTTGTATTTAAGTTCAGTATATAATAGCATGTTGATTAAAGTCATTCGTGCTGGAAAAGGAGGAGAGAGATGAATGCCCTTGGAATATTCCCTTTGAGATTAATTTTATAATTCTATCTTTTGACGATATCAACAAACTGTTTAGCATTTACTCATGACGTGCTTAATGTTTCTGTTTATTAGTGATCCTAACTTATCATGGAGAATTTTTCCAGGATCAATAGGTGAAGAGCAATGACAAAGCTTGCTGCTAGTTAATGTATATCCTTCTTACTCCTCTAAAGATTAATTATAAATATGCTCATCTGTAATTCGACTTTATTGTCATAAGCTTCTGCATCATCCTTTCCATACTTTTGAAAATGGATTTGTCATTTACTCTATTATGAACGAGCGAATGATAGAACGTAGTTGTCCAGCTTACTAGAACTTACAAATGATTTTCTCCAAAAAAATACTGTGTGATTTTAAGTAATGCAATCGTAGATACTCTGAAGAAATAGGGAATATCACATCTGAAATGTCTTTTGCCAGAGATTTTCTCAATTAATGTTAAGCTGGGAGTAAAGATCGAGCATTAAATATCACTATCAAAGAGACAAATGTTTCGTAAATACCCAAGTTGTGTTTACCAAACGATTACAGAGCAGAAGACGTGGAAACTAATATTTGTCAGTTCAAGAAGATAGCAACAGTAAACGAATGTTTCATCAATATGTCATATTATTGCTATCCATACCACCCAAGATTGGGTCTTATCATTAACTGGTTGCTTAACTGCTGACGGAAATGCATTAAATTATCTTGCAGTAGTTGTTAAGCTTTAGATGATGTTGCTAACGAGTAATGTTAACAGTCGTAACTAATCAGTAAATATGTTAACTACCTAGTTGTGACAGTTATAAAATATGAACACAGGATATGAAACAAATAGTTAATGGAATAAAATCTCCAATAAATAAAAATATCGGTGGCATCATGCCAGTTGGTAGCTTTTGTCTCCAATAGCTTACAAATTATATATAAATATTGTTACATATAGTTATAAGGCCTAACATTTAGGGGCACAGGTCTGGCTGTGGGTTAAGAATTACTGGGGCCGCCTCTACTGCAATGCACTTTAGGTAAATATCTTCTATAACAACCTGCAGCAAAAATAAAAGCTAAGATGTTTAAAATAGAACTACGTGTCCATATACATGACAGGCATAGTTATCTTCTCTTGTGTAAATGGTTTCTTTTCATTTCGTTTATTACAAGATCGATGAAATAAATGTGAATCAAAATATTCGGACCGATATTATTGACTAAAGGCTTGAAGGTGTTACTCCAGCATGTATGCAGATCGGAAGATGAAACAAATTAATAAGGAAACAGAATAAAGTGTACATTTGAAGATAAAGTAAGAAAGCGAATGTTCCCAATAAAAAACATCTGTTCGATGGCAACCTTATTGGACTATAATGTAAGGATCAAACATTATGTAGTGGTTGGAAAATCGAGGAGTATTAGAACATGTTCTTTCATTGAAAATCTTGTGTTCACACCCCCACATACACATATGTATATGTATATATGTATATATATATGTATGTATATATATA
>NC_068982.1:90460831-90471882 GCF_001194135.2 Octopus bimaculoides | reverse complement strand
ATATGGGGTAGGACCACCTTTGGCAGTAATTACAGCTTAAATTCTACGAGGTATGGACTCGTACAAAGTTTGAATTGTTTCCAAAGGAATTTTTGTCCATCCTTCATCTAAAACAGTTTCCAGTTCTTGTAGTGATGATGGTGGGGGATATATCGACTCCTTACTTGTTCTTCGAAATGCACCGTAAATGTTCAATAATATTGAGATCTGGGGACTGTGGTGGCCAGATAAGATGTTTAACTTCACTAGAATGTTCCTCGCACCATTTAGTAACAACTTTAGCTATGTGAATTGGTGCATTATCATCCTGAAAGATTGCATTTCTCCCTAGAAACAGTTCCGCAACCACAGGATGAATTTGATCAGATAAAATGCTGAAATAGTCTTGACTATTAATTCTGTCATGAAGGGAAACCTTTGGGCCGGCGGATTTCCAAGATATAGCCCACCAGATCATTACAGATCCTCCTCCATGTTTAACAGCTGGAAGAAGGCAGTCTGGGTCAAATGCTTCTTTTGGCTGCCTCCACGCGTATACTCGACCGGTGGTCGGGAGTAAGGTAATGAATGAATCGCCCGAGAAAATAACATTCTTCCACTGCTCTAGGGACCAATACTGTAGGTTTTTACTCCACTCTAAACGGTTTGCAACGTTTGTTTTTGAAAGTAGTCGTTTTCTGATTGCAGCCCTCTCGTGAAATCTGAATTTGTGCAGTTCCCGGAGAACAATTTTTGTGGAAACTCTGTTCTCGAGGTGGTCATTAAGCTCTGCAGTAATTTTGGGAGGTGTACTTTTGTGATCCCTTCTAACAATTCACATAAGATTCCGACGGTCCCTATCTGAAAGTTTTGGTTTTCTTCCGGAGTTTTGCTTCGACGTGGCGGCATTTCCCTCTTTCACAAAAGTTGTCAATACCTTCGAGACAGTACTTCTTGATACACCAAGCATTCCGGCTGTTTTCGTTACGCTAGCGCCTGCCATATGTGCACCAACAATTTGACCTCTTTGAAAGTCCGATAGATCTGTCATTTTAATGACAATGCATTACTTTTTCCTATTCTTGTAGCACCTTAATATCATCAACTTGGACCTGGCCACTTCTGCATCTGTCTCGAACATAATGCAATAATGCCGGCTGCACGGCATACTACACAATCTACCATATAATTTATCTATTATATTAATTAGTCTACTAGTCTACGTGACTAAAACATAATATTGGAGTGTGTAAAGTTTGTGAATCTCTAAAAATGAAATTGCAAGCAAAATTTTAGTCTCATTGAACGCAATGAAATGAATTAAAGTGATTGGAATTGAAAAGACAAAATCTCATCCAACATTTTCTACGAGTTTTAAAAGTTTTAAAAGCCTGCCCTTTGAATTACCGTATTGAAATTACATAAAGTGTTGGTTGGTTAACTTCTTAGATCAGTTTCCTATCTAAAGTATGAAAATACACTAGTAATTTGATTAGAAATTCTCAAGGAAAAAAATTTAAAAGAAAAGAAAAAGGGAAATAAAAAAAGCATTCATAGATAATACTGACAGATAATTCATAAAGTTTGGAAATTTGGCTGTACAGTGAACTATGAATATTGAAATGATAATAATACATATCTTAAAGAAAGAACTAAGTGGGGTTGCAATTAGATCGAAAACTGCGCATATATTTTCATTAAAGAAAACCACCACGGAAATGATAGGAATGACTATAAATTATAAAGCATGCGGGAATGGCGTATGTTTAAAGACTTTCTATGGTAAAACCGAATAAAAGAAACAAGATATATTTGAAGAGAAGCACTGCAGTAGCTGGCAGAGAAGGCTGTAAATGTTATGAAATACGAGTGCAGTATGCAGTTATCGGCCGATCACATGTCATGCAGAAATCCATGAAATCTATAATTGAACAGAAAATACAAAAACATAAAAATAAAAACAAAGCTACCGAAAACTAAAAGAAGAAAAAAAAGTCCAAAAAATCTTGAAATATAATTAGTAATAGAAAAAAATTAGGAAAGAATGTAAAAGGAAGTCTCGGGGGAAAACATGTATTGAAAATCCAGTAAGTTGTGACAACAAGTAAATGAAACAAAGAAGAGTTGAATTGCTGAGCGAAACATTTACAAATTAAAATTACTGCGTTACTTCCCGAATTACACGATTCCTGTCTAAATCGACGGAAAAGTTATACATTTCAGAAGAAAGAAATCAACGATGAATCAAAAGCCTAGCCGTTCTTGTAATCATATATCTGCCTGTCACAAGGGGATATGATGTTCAAATTTCATTCCATACAAAGTTCTCAGCTAATCTTCTGAGAATAAAGAACAAAACTGTATGCTTCTTCTTCCTTATTGTTTGAATGCTCTTATCACAATGTTGTTCAGATTTAAGCGTTAAGATCTCACTCTATCTAAACATATTTATTATTAAAGCATTGTTTCATTGCAATATAAGTACCGTAATTACGTTATAATATAGGTTACATCTTTACCCAACATTAATCAAGATATCTTTCAGTTCTTTCATTGGAACAAATGCTATGCATTTGTTCCAATGAATAAAGAAAAGTCACTTCTTGTATCATACTTAAGTATCGCATCTTTTAGTATTTGCATACGAAATCCTATTCCGTACTTTTACAAACTCAAAAACAGACAACCAATATGTTACCTATGTAATTTCTCATAGTCTAGCAAAGTTATCATTTTACTCATATACCTAAGCAATATTCGTCCCTGGTCGAATATATCTAATTAAAGTTTCACATTTACAATATTCACATATATAAGAACTATAATTCATTCCAGATGCTGTAACATGAGTGAATGAGAAACAAATATACGTGTAGTTCCCATGGCTGGAATGATGTCAACACCATTATATGTCCTCAGAAAATGGTGGAGAGCAAGTGAGAAAGAAAACCATGCTTCCACCTGATTCAAACCGAAGATCAAGTGTGAATGTTTAAAACAATGTGGACTCTGCTAAACATATCTTGGCCACGAAACATATTTACCTCACAGTTCCCACCAACCTAATTTCACAAGTCATATGATGATCTAAATTTATGATAGAAGACCCTCACCCAAGATGCCGCTCAATGGATCGAACGCAGAGCTACATGATGAACAAACATTTTGGCCACACAAGCATCCCTGCATCCTAAATAATGGCATGTATTTATGTGATGAGGTTAGCACCTAAATTATGAAAGATTAACTAATTTTTTCATGTTAGGAAGTCAAAGGACATTGTTTTTACATTATAAATCTTTTAAAGGCAGTGAATTGGGCAAATGAGGGATAACGTTAGCGGGAATGTCTTTCCTTCTTTTTATATGGGTTTAATAAGATTAACACCCGTTATATAGTGAAGTTGTTTCAATCTTCTCTGCGCATTTCTTTGTAAATTCATGAACTAATTTGGTTATTGCCATTTATTTTATTAGAATCTATAAAATGCCGGTAATAAACTGTAGTTTTTAAATTGATTTAACTCATTCTTTCAACTGTTCAAAAAATAAATAAATAAAAATAAAATGAACTGGCTTTATGCCTAAGCTAAAGAAACGTGCTTATATAAATAGGAAATGTGTCATGCATTTGAAGGTGATATATCATCACAGTAGCACTGCTACACATATGCTATACAACAGCTTTGATAAAAGCATTCTTAAAAACGAACTAAGATTTAGTTGTCTTTCCTTGAACATAGAATAGCTATGGCGTCGCATAAATATTTCTAGACATTCAGCAGTACCCTGCTTCAGTGGTTTCTACATAAACAAGTAATTTATCTCAGAGTGAAGTTTGTTTATCACTATCAATTTTCATTGCTGTTTCATTTACTCCAATTCTGTACTTTCATAAAGCAATCCATCATCATAACATTTTCAGACATATTTAAAAGAGAACAATAGATAACGACTATGTATCTCACTCTGAGAGTGTGTCTGCGTGTGAATGTGGAAGGGGAAACACTATTCCGGATGTACATAGATGTGGCCCGAACATGATTTAGTTTCTCCAGCAGCTGAATATTACAAAGAATGATCACCTAGAAAATAAAATCAATGAAGTTTTCTTCATGTGGAATACACTTCGCCGATAAAGTAAATACCATGAAAAAATGATTTCGATTTTAATTGTGCATGCCGTGTGTTCTCATAACATAGTTTCTATAATTGCTAAAAGTAAATATATTATTTATCTCCTAAATCTAATAATATATTGAAGATTACAAGAAGAATATGAATTTAAAATATGATATTTTATAATTCTATGAGATCCGTTTGGGCGCAAAAATTGAGTAAAGATTTCTTACATTGGTGTTGGTTATAATGCTATGGATAACAGTGCAAAACTGATACTCATTTTCTCATTTTATTACTGCGTATATATTTATGTATAAATGCACAAACAAATCGGCAATTCCTATATTGATTTCTTATATATTGGCACAACGCCACAAGATTTGAGAACTGGATATTGTTGATCAAGATCATCTATAGACTTAATGTTTATCTTTCTTCTGTTTTGAATATCATTCATTCAAGATGGGTGAAAAAAGTTGATCCTCACAAAATTTGAATTTAAAATATAAAGAGAATTTACTGAATAGAGGGAAGACATTTTGTCCAGCATTGTAATATTTCTTTTGATTTGTGTTCTTTGTAACGTCTTATATAATTTCTGACCTTTTTAAGGGCATCTCTAAAAGTATGATATTTTAAATTCAAGTTTTGTATTTAAGTATTTCTTCCAGCTTGAGATTATAATGGGGCAGAACTATGAACGTATCAAGCAAAATGTCTCACAGTTTTAGTTCCCATTCTTCATTGACTGATTTATGATTTTACCGAATTCAACTTTGCATTCTTTCGGATTTGCTAAAATAAAGTGTAAGTATAAGGTGGTGATTTGGCAGACTCGCAAGTGCTTTAGGAAAATGGTTTGCTGTATCTATTCCAGCTCTTTACACCCTGGCTACCTAGATAGGTCGAGCAGATTTGTCTGTGTCTAGCCAAGATGGTGCTCTAGAAAATATATGCAAAGGAACATAACAGGTAAATACTTTGTATTTGGTCATAGAAATACCATGACTACCTTATAGCATCTGTGAAAGACGTTACTGTCTGTTGTTCATCGATCAGATGGTACAAAAGAAAAAAGGATGACCGAAGCGGATATAGAAGGATTAGAAAAGCGAGCCTGGATGCTAACGCAAACAATGTCTCCGAGATGATAGTTAACCCGCATTGGTTATAAATCAATTCTAAGTGTTACTTATTTTTTCGTCATAGTACGATTAGAACGTAGAATGTAAAGAGGGAATTAAATACCAGTTTACCGAATTGACCACCCTTACCGTTACCGTCCTAATAAAACTACATTAAACTACGATTTGTGGCATTTTGGGAGGAGGATAGGAAGTTGTGAAAATAATGCATTTCATATTGAAACAAAAGTGTTCAAACTGTGAGTTGAACAGATTCAAGGATTCAATTTGAAATGTTTTAATGAAACACAAGTATTTTGTATAGAAAATGTAATATAAATTTAAATTGATTTCTATGGATAGTGGAACTTAAGTTTTAATGAGCTTGAGATAGAGTCAACATTGGCAGTATCTGGCAACTATGGCAATACTTCGTTATTAAATTGGGACTCTACACACCAAGGGGACAAAACTTCAAAGTTCAAATTTGAAAATCACTCGAGCAAAGTTACAGATCAAGAGCTCTAACTAATATTACATAGTGTTTATGGTTTAAGTATTTCATTAATTATTGATAATCCAGTCCAACCAGTTGTCAGTAGGTGTTGCTGGTTTAAATCACTAATCGTTGAAGTGTTTCCTTAGCAACATATTCTGAGTCTGGATCCATATTTCTACATCAACCACATTAGAAAGTTGATAGTTGCAGAACTAGATGCCTTTGTCTTATTGAAACGTTTGGGTGAACTCAGAAGGAAGTAAAAATAGTAGTTTCAAAATTTGGCGCAAGACCTGAAAGTTTGTGGGGTGAGTGGGGGATAGTCAATTTGATCGAACCCAACGCTCAACTTGTATTTACTTTACCAAACCTGGAAGGATGAACGGCAAAGACGACCTTGGTGAAATTTGAGCTCAGAACATAAAGACTGATTCTGCCAGCGTGCCACATTAGGAAGGAAGTAGAAATATTGGTTGAAAATTTTAATTCAAGACTAGCAGGTTCAGGGGAGCGGGAAATCGATTACATCGACCCCAGTGCTCAGCCGGTACTTATTTTATTGACCACGAAGTGGATGAAAAGTAAAGTCGACCTCGGCGGAATATAAACTCAGAACGTAAAGGTTAGAGATAATAGCCATTATCAGACGAGCTTGCACTCTCATCTCATATATCCAAGCTTCTAACAGAAAGTTCATACTCATCGTCATCTTCTGAGCTCGATATCTGGGCGTAAGTTGTAAAAACAAAAAGATAAATAAATTTGAAAGAAAAAAAATAAGAACCGAGAATTGACGTATGAACTCGTCTGTGGCTGGTTTTGAAATTATATGTTTTGGACGAGTTCACTCGTCGCGCACTGAAAAAGACAAATTGGGTGAAGACAAGTTAACTCGAGTAAAGGGTTAATTATGTCATGACGCACTTTAAAGGGAAACATGAAAATATGATTTAAGATTTACAGGGAAGTAGAAATTTCATGTATTGTTGTAGCATGGGTATTCCACAAGGAAACAAAATTCCAAAATCGTCTCAGCTAAAGACATTCATTTTCCCACGTTCTTACATAGAATGATATAGTTCTAGAATGTGACGCCATTTTACTAATTATAACCAATTATTTTTAATTAAACATTAGTGGTTACAGGGTTTTGAATCTATTGAATTGATTATGACTTATGTTAATGTCCCTCTAGGATGTAAATTGAAATCGATAACAGCGAGATTTGAACTTGGAACTGAGAGACATGTAACTAAATAGAGAAATGCATACAGCCAAGCTTTCTATTGTCTGTGACATCTTCAAAAGCGTAAAACGTTTCTCATTAAAAATACAAGGTGCTGCATATAAATTGCTAATTTACCATGGCATGTAACGTTAAATGGTGAAGCATTGTCCCGTAAATATGATATGATACTTGTGTGCATGTGTGGGTTTGTGTGTGTATGTCCGTGTGTGCGTTCGCATGTGTGCGTGTGTGTGTGTGTGTTTGTGTGTGTGTGTTTGTGTGTGTATAAGAATGACAAAATGGAACATCTAAATGCGTATATCTCAAAGTATAAGACATCGAAATACAATTAGCAATTATAGGGAAATTATTTTGAAATAAGAAGTAAAACAGAACACAACCAACACTGGCAACAACAAGTATATGAGAATGATTTCAATCTAAGAATACCAATACCATTTCTAACATAGAAACAGTGTAACCGAAAAATAATGTCCGTCAAATTCCAATATTTTCTTTTATTATAATTATGTGAAAAATTTTTACAAATTTTCGATATTTCCACTAAGAACTGAAATTGAATATCGTAACGTAAAGAATTCTATTTAATATGTTTAAATTTTTTGAGCATTTATGAAATATCAAATACTATTAATATCGGATTAATATGGATTCTTTTGCAATTAGGAAAAACACCTAATTATAAGCAAGGGTTATAGTTGGCTAAATTAGTTCCACTACATTATCGGTATTTAGTTTACCGATATTCGAAAATTAAAAAAACAAAACCACCAACAGTAGGGATTGAACTTAAATTACAAAGGGAAATTAATCACCGGAAAAGTAAGTAGTTTGTTATTTCTGCTGCTCGTTAAAGTATGTGAGAAGGGAACATCACGCAACAAAGAAATGAAAGCATTTAACTGTGCAAATATCAATTTAAATATCAATGTCAAATTAGTATTGGTCTTAATCAAAATAATTCAGAAGAGAACTAATATTGATTTCAAACTTTCGTACAAGGCCAGAAATATCGAGAAAGAGGTTAAGTCGATTACTTCAGCCCCAGTGCTCAACGGGTAGACATTTTATCGACCCTGAAAAGATGAAAGGCGAAGTCGACCTCGAGGGAATTTGAACATAAATCGTAAAAACGGATGAAATGCTGCAAAGATTTTTGCCCGGTGTGCTAACGATTCTGCCAGCTCACTACCTTGATGTCAAATTAGTATTGATCATAAATAAAATACTTTAGAAAAGTAACATTCATTGGGCAGGATAACACACGTAAAGATTGGACTATCTGATCTATTTAAACTTTGGTCAGCAACTAACGGGGAAATTAAGACACGTATACTTTTATTAGTAACTGCGTGTATTATATTATCTGATAAAAGCTAGAGCTAGCACTTAATATCAGATTGATATTGATTGCTTTGTAATTAGATGCAATACTTAATTACGGACCATGAATATAGTAAAATGAATTGATTATGTAATATACTATACTGCCACTTATTGAATCTGTCTTGGATGGTTGAAACAGCAAAATTTACTCTGGCCGAATTTGAACACTAAGCAGAAAAAGAGAGGAAACTGAATACTTCATCATGTTTAATTCGGCGCTCACTGGACCTGCTCTCGTGTTAGATCATACATTGCATTATTGTGATTCTGTGTAACGACACAACAAATCCATTATTCATGGTGAAAATTATTATCAGTTGAATTGATCTCAGTATAATTACTGGTATCGGCAGATGACTATCAATTTTGTTTGATTATTGAACAATTGCCATATAGGCAAATATATGAGAAAGGTAATTAGTATGATAGTACTGCACTAGTACTATACTCGATATTGTACCACATGATATTAGTATCGGAGCGATTGCTTTGAAGGAGTGCTGGAAAGAAGAAAACAATGTCGTATGAGATGATACAATACTTTGTCGCTAGATTCGGCTCTCATAGTAGAAAGGCGATGTGAGACTGGAACATGGAATAATTTGTTGGTAAACATTAATTCAATGGAACATTGACCCTTATTTTGATGGAATACTGTCCTGTTGACATTTAAAAAAGAAATTGAATATGGAGAAGGAGAAATGCCCAGTGTCTTTTATGTCTTCCTAGACGTGAGAATAATTTTGTTACTGTTACTTTTGAGTCGTTGTAAATCAATTCTTGCAGGGGCGCGATGAACAGTGTATTTCAGTGAATCGATGTTCTGGGAAGGCATAGCTGTGTCTAGTGCTTAGTTGAGGTCTGCAAAGACAAACTCAAAAAATGATGGGAGGGGGAGAAACGATTGAATGAAGTTTGGAGGAATCCAGCCAGATCCAGGGAGTACAGACAGTTATAGTTGCGGTAGAAAAAATGCAGAGAGGTGACAACACGTCTATGAGCCAAAGGTTACAGCATCTCTGTGAGTGAGTTTGTGCTAATCAGTCAGGTGTCCCTTTTCTGAACGTGGTCTAGGATATCCATGTGCAGCAGAAACATTGTTCCAGATGTAAGAGCAATATTATATTTTGTTTTTCATCTGGGCTTTTTAGAATATCAATGAGTGTAGGGAGTTCAAGTGTCTTATAGCTCTGAAGAGAAGGGCCAGTAGCTTGGAAGCAGGTCAAACTATTGTTAGGGCTGCGCTTTTGCCAAGAGAATTCCTCAGCAGTTGGACGACCGACAATTGGAGTGATGTTACGGGTCCTAGCTGACTGCTACACATACTCGTGGAAGTTGTGTGGTTCAATGTTGTTTACTGTACAGTTTAAAATATCAAGCGACGTTTGCTATCAATCCAATGATTAGCTGATATTAGTCAAGCTTGATGTCACAAAGTCAATGATATCCTCAAAATGACTGTAGATGTTGATAGATAAAGTACTAGTCATGTACTTGATTCAATTTTCCTTCCTCTCTTTCTCTTTCTTGCACTTAAAGAATAGTTTATAATCGACAAGATGATGACTTGTAATGAAATATTCGCTGGGGGATTATATATTTTTCCTTGAAAATTTAAGAAAATCTGTTGTCCATTTTAACAACCATCTAATCTATGGTGGAGTCCAGTCTGATGCAAGCATTGTAAGAGGTCTCTGCTTTAAAGATGCCATCCATCAATCTCAGAGACTCTAAAATATTTAAAAACGGTCGTTCTTCGACCGGTTGTTGCAACAAAGGAAGCATTACTAACCTAGTGAAGCAAACTGAGAAATTACTAAATGACTAGCCAGATAAAAATCATCCTTGGTCATGTGGTGTTACGGACGAAGAACTAGACAATTTGGAGGTTTAATACCTGTGAAGTGTATCTGACATTACCCCATAATAGATTACGGTGGGACGTCGAATATACTACATATAACTGGTCAATCCGTGCATGTCAAATAAAGGAAGCCTCATCAAAATTGCTATTTTGGGTCATGACTATGGTAAGTAGATTCAACAGAATTATATATTGCAATGTGATATATGTTATTGCAATGTTACATACCTTTATTCATTTAACACTAGAAGAATCTAAAATATACATTAACTCATGGATCCTTATGATTCGGAATAAATAATAGATTTGTGTGTGTGTGTGTGTAATAAGTGAATTCATCTGAATCTCATATGGATAGCAGAAAAGCAAGCATTATAAATGACTTGATGGTAGAGCAAGCCTTCTGATATTTCAAAATACATATTGATAATTGATTAACTTGCTGCAAAACTTTAATTTGTGAATATGTAATTTCCTCCAATTATTATTATTATTATTATTATTATTATTATTATTATTATTATTATTATTATTATTATTATTATTATTATTATTATTATTATCATTATCATCATCATTATTATTATCATCATCATTATTATTATTATTATTATTATTATTATTATTATTATTATTATTATTATTATTATTATTATTATTATTATTATTCTAATTATTATTATTATTATTAGTGTTGCGTCAGCACATTCTATCTCCCGGATTTTCTGATACCAATTTCCTGGCAATAACGTCTGTTAATTCTACTTCAGTTGATTTTCCTACAGCCGGTTCTCACAGGGATTTTTAAATATATATATATTTTTTGTTA
>NC_068982.1:90457707-90459792 GCF_001194135.2 Octopus bimaculoides | reverse complement strand
GGCCGACCAAAGCCTTGTGAGAGGATTTGGTAGAGGGAAACTGAAAGAAGCCCGTCGTATATATATATGTATATGTATATGTGTATATATATATATATATATATATATATATACATATATATATATATGTATGTATATGGTATGTATATGTATATATATGTATATATGTTTGTGTGTCTGTGTTCGTGTGTCTGCGTTTTTCCCCCCACCTTCACTTGACAACCGATGCTGGTGTGTTTCCTTCCTCCTAACTTAGCGGTTCGGTAAAAATCCCGATAGAATTCATACTCCAAATAAGTCGTGTAGAGTAAAGGTTGTTTAGAAGTGTCCAATGGAAAGGCATGGCTATATTTCAACTGAGATTTGGCCTTACAGTCTGAAACTATACTAAGTGTGGTGCATATTTAAAAAAAAAATTATACATGATAGTGCAGTTAATCTAGAGGAGATTGTGTATAAAGGGCTGCTGTATTGTTAACGTAAAAAGTATTATAGTGGTAGAAAAAGTTAGAGAGAATAAGCTGCGTAAAATGGACTAATTACTAATCTCCTTACCTATATATAGAGGGAACGTATCTAAAACTTCTTTCATTTTATTTTCAAATAACCGTTATAGACTTTGGCTTTAGTTAATACCTAACTGGACTCACAACTCTTCTTTCTGTCTCATAAGGATAAATATGAATCTCCAAAATCTTACTCTGCTTTTTCCTCAGTTATTTCTTCAAAGCTATAATGGAAGTGACAAAGGAGCATATTCTGCATATTTTGCTTTATGAGTTCAACAAAGCAACGACGCAACGGAAAGTGAGATGAATATTAGTGCAGTATATGGAGATCGGACAACAAGTGTAAGCCAGAGTCAACGGTGGTTCCAGAAATTTCGAGACGGAAACTACAGCCTAGAAAACGAGCTTCGTTCTGGAAGATCAGTAGAGCTCGACGAGGACTTCTGCAAACTCTGGTGGGACAAAATCTGATCGTAACTGTTGAGGAACTGGCAGAGAATCTTGGATTTGGTCAATCAACCAGTCCTTCAACCAGTCCTTCAAATTTAGCGCTAGAAGAAAAATGACCATCTTTGGTTTCAAGATATAAGGTGTTCGTTCATCAGGATAATGCTCGGCTACATATAGTTAGGATGACATTACAAAGGCTGGATCAGTTTGAATGGGAAACAATGCCCCAACCACCACCATATTTTCCGGACATTGCCCCATCTGATTATCATTTATATCGCTGTCTTCAAACTCGCTTGGATTGGAAAAATATGAATTCTGCAGACGTGTTCGAGGAGTATTTTTCGTCAAGGATTTTTGGAAGGGAGGCGTTGCAAGTCTACCAGATGGATGGGAAAGCAATGTAGAAAACGAAGGAGAGTATATTCTATATTGAAATTGAAATTGAACTTTGTTTAGCTCAATTTTGAAAAATAAAAGTCTAAAAACCGCATTATATAAAGCATAAACACAAGAACAAATCATACCATTTATAGTGACACACAATCCATGCGACCAGAACATCTTCAATATCGCTAAAGCAAATCTACCAATCATTGCACAAAGTAAGGAATTGAGAAATATCATTACAGATCAAACAATAACTCTCAGTAAGAGACAGCCTAAAAGCTTGAAAAAGCTATTAACAAAGGCAAGGTTTGACCTTAGCAACAAAAATCAACCATTCACTGTGTCTAAATGCAATGATAGCCGATGCGGTACATGCCAATTAATTCATACCGGCCCATATATGAACACAAAAACAGGGAAAATATTCACAAACGCAAACATGAACTGCAAAAGCAGAAATTTAATCTATTGCATCAAATGCCCAAATTGTGAGTAACTGTACGTTGGCCAGACAGGTAATGCACTATCGGAACACTCGCGTGTGCATCGACAACGAAATGAAAATCCAGACGTCCGTCAAATACCACTGAGTAACCATCTGGCAACATGTGGTCGAAAAACTTTTATATTTCCATTTCATAAACTTTACGGCCTGAATGAAATTTAGAGAAAACTGAGTATAAAGGACTTTATTATAAGTTGAAATTCTTTTGAATGATATATATATATATATATA
>NC_068982.1:90454089-90456846 GCF_001194135.2 Octopus bimaculoides | reverse complement strand
CACAAGTAACCACATAGCTGCAAAACAAGGCGGAAGAAATAATACTCGAACAAAGCTGCAAGAACATCGCAAAAAGACTGCTACTCCTGTTCGTCAGGCAGTTGCGATCAAGAATGGAATACACACACACACACACACACACACACACACACACACACACGTGCACACACACACAGACACACACACACATAAACGCTTAGCTACTTCTTGCAAGCGCATATGATCTGGTGGCACCCTCCACGCTAATTGTTGTAGGTACCTATATTGTCGTGTGGAAGGAAAGATCCCACTAAGTCCTCCAACCCTTGTTCCGTTAGAACATCAAAAACGTAACAGCTGAAGAGAGAGATAGGTGGAGGGATATTGAAAGAAAAAGAGAGAGACAAGGTGAGAGTATGAGAGAGGGGAGGGAGAGAGAGGGAGAGAGAGAGACAGAGACAGAGAGAGAGAGAAAGAGAGAAAAAGAGACTATGGATGCACAATCGTTTGGTAATGAATCACAGCTGAAGCAGCAACGAGAATCAAGTTTCCTTCTTCAAGGACACAACGTACTGTTCAATCTTGAAATCGAATCTACGACCGTATAATCATGAGCCCAATTACAAGACCATGCACCTCATAATGTGATTCATACCTTTTGAAAATGAACTACTCAGTTTCTTCAAGTGGAGGATACGCTTTAGCGTATTAGAAACTTGAGTCGAGATACGTCTAGCACTCTTGGAATAATGCATTTCCCAAAAAACTATATCATTGTTAGTTACATTGTAATTCTCAATTGTGAAGCCCCACATGAATATTTAATAGCCTGTCAAGTTGTTTGGATAAATATACATCTGCTAGGCGTAATTCACGAAGAAATATTCGATGTTTTGAATTGTTTAACTACGTAACGAAAGGTAAACCGTTTAACGTATAATTTTAAGGTGGAGAAGATATATTTTATTGATGTTTTTTTAATCGCACGTACAATTAAGACTTGATGGATGACACACATATCGTGCCTTGTCTTCAAATTCCAACATAACTTTTACTTATGTATCATTGAATTAGCGCAGCTGAGAACAAACTAAAGTGCATTATATTTTAATCCAGGACGATAAAATATTTATATTTCTTTAAGCTTTCATTTCCTTGGCGTTTGCTTTGCTCCGATCGTCTCTTTTTGTATCCCTCTTTACTATTAATTCCTATCAACTTTCACGCATACTTTTCTAATTTCTTTATTCTATTTTTATGACTTTAAAATAACTGCCATGTCAACCATTATATTTTATATATTTTAAAGTTTAATATTATAAACGTTTAAATCTTAGAATTTAAGTATTTACAGCTACATATTGTTTAACATACATAATGCCTACATAAATTCGTAAGTTGTAATAAACGAGTTAATCGTGTTGAAAAGTGTATGTATGTGTGTGTATATATATATATATATATGGGGAAATATTTATCCGCACATAAAAATGGATGTGTTAGAATACAGGATATTGTGATAGTTACCACGTGAGAAACTCTCATATTGACTTTCCGTGCATATAAGCACTCTTATTTATATCGCTTGCGGTGAGATAAACCACCCACCATTGCCACTGTTGAGACTACCAGATCACATGATTTCGGCCCTGCCTAGCCTTGTAAATGGTAGATGCTGGAACTGTGGAGATAACAACATCTCTGTTAGTGATGTAAACAAGTGGGCCTATATGCACTTATCGCAGTATCCTATGTTCTAACGCCACATCCACTTTTAAGTAGGATAGATATTACCATTTGGTTTTAACACTGGTTCCGTCGCTAATAATTACACACACATACACATATGTAATATTGTGAAGGCAATAAACAAAGACTAAGAGAAAAGACAACACAGGAAGGATAAGTTTTAACAAATGTTATAGTAGTTTAACGCTTAAAAGGGAAAGTAAAGAGTCTTACCGTTTCAGGTGCTACTCCTTCATCACAAGAAAAAAATATATACGAGAAAAGTAGTGGGCAAGAGGAAAAACAGTTGGGGAAAGGAGAAATTAAGTTAAACTGCCCGTCGAGATTATGGTGTAGGTGTGTATGTCGTTCAATACGGGAGTTATGAAGAGAGTAAAGAACAAATATGTTGTAATTGAATTTTAGAAGACAGAGAGGGAACATAGGTCACGTTTAGAATGTGCATTTACTGTAGTAGTTGTAAGAATCAATGAATTACAGCGACAGAGAAATCAAAGATCGGAAGTAACTCAAGATATTTATCAGTGTGGATAGATTGTGTATGAGGCGGATATATGACGACTTCGTATATTTTGCTAAATATTATTTAAAAAAAAGTTTAGCATTGGTTTTTGGGTTGGGTTATGCGATTTAGTTTTTTAGTGTGAGTATTTATGATTGTGATTGCATGTGAGTTTAGGAGTAGTGGAGGTATGAAGAATAATGGGCAAGTATGGGGATTGTCTACTTGTTCCTATATACTTGTATAACAGATTATCTGCGAGTACTCGGCGAACCTATCTATCTATCTATCTATCTATCTATCTATCTATCTATCTATCTTTCTATCTGCTTCTGTATATGCATGCATACATATAAGTATGCATTTATATTCCTATTTGTTTTTATCTATCTGTCTATCACTTTATCTATATACAAATATGTCCATATGTATATATATATACATACATACATACGTACATACATACATACATACATACATATATATATATATATACATATATATATATATATATATATATATATATA
>NC_068982.1:90453286-90453811 GCF_001194135.2 Octopus bimaculoides | reverse complement strand
ATACACACACACATACATATACATATATACATAAATCCGTATCCATTTATATTACACTATAGTCATTCTAATATATATGCATGCACGAATGCACGAATGCACACATGCGTATGTATGTATGTATGTATGTATGTATGTATGTATGTATGTATGTGTAAAATCAACTATATTTGGAATCAATGTAAGAGCGCAATGAAATTTAAAATTTACGCAAAACATACCTCACGCCTCGAACATGAAGCTTAGAAACACACGCGCACGCGCGCACACACACCTACACACACACACACACACACACACACACACACACCTACACACACCTACACACACCCACACACGCACATACACACAATTTACTTAGAACATATACCTCACGCCTCGAACATAAATCTTAGAAACACACATACGCGCGCACACACACACACACAATTACCAATTTAATCTAATGTGTAATAAGACCAAACATCATTTATAGAATGTTACAGTTGTGTAACAGATGGCGGTACAGCTGATTAGCTTTGAAAT
>NC_068982.1:90445472-90452810 GCF_001194135.2 Octopus bimaculoides | reverse complement strand
TATTATTATTATTATTATTATTTTCAGAAAAATGTAATGCAATTGAAAATGTATAGTTATATTCGTAAGGTATCACATGGCTTCTTTTCATCAACAAAACCGTCCAATTAAGATAGTTAGGATATTTAAACAACGGTGGTTGATAATTTCTGTTTAATGATCAACGTGAGTGTCCCTTTTTATAATATTTCGACAAAAGTAATTAAAAAGCTTAAAAAACAGAGATCTGCTTACTGATATCGGAAAAAATATGGCACCTCAATCTCAATCAATATCAGTGATTGTAGGAGCACTGGAACTGAAGATTATTTGAGAATTATCACTGGCTTTTCATCCCTGCAATAAGCGCAAAAGATTGTATTAACTAGTTCTTCACACTACGTGTGAAGAATATTGTCGCCGTGAGAATGCTAAAGAATGTAAATAATCTTTTCTACATAACTTCATTTGATTTTGTAAATGAAAAACAACAACAATAATAATTATAATTATTGTAATAATAATACGACTAATATAAACTTACCCTTATAATTGTTTTTTTATTAGCATATTAATATTCCTTGCATTAATACGATAACACTGACTTAACTATTCCTGTTTATGTAGGTGGCATTATTACTAAATAATTTTGATACAATGCGTTATATGCAAACTGTGAATTTGATCCTTAAAGATCTTTAAAATTGGTCCAAAATCTGCAGGGACGTGAAGGTACGATCGGTTCGGAGGGTGAAGAAATATAACGTCAAAACCAGGCGAATTTGAACTCAAGACGAAAGAAACATAATTACTACTAAGGATTCAGCTGCTTAGTTTTGTGCTAATTATTGGTTTTTTATAATTTTCTGTTTCTTACGAAAAACTCTTTCATTCAGTTTGTACTCCTTTTATCGTTCTTAGGAGTCTGCAATGAAAAAAAGTCACATCCTCATCAGATCTGAAGTGAAAATACGAATAGGTTGCATCCAATTACGGCAATCTGTTTAACCCGACCCTCTACCTTATCGGTACTCAATCGCCCTGATGTGACACTAATGAAAGACATCGAAATGGCGATGAATTGACAGAAATTGCAAAGAAAGATTTATTTCCTCCAAATTAAATTCTCACAAAAGTACAAGTCGATCGATACGAATAATTACTGATAATTGATCTGAACTGATTGAAGAAATGAAAAACAAAATGATGATTATAAAATAAATGAAGCATATTATTGATCTTAAGTGTGATCAAGGACAACGATAATTGTGATACTTTAAAACGGAAGAAGACCGAAATCTTCCGAGAAAAATAGGGAGGTGGCGTTTAATCGATGATTTATATACCTATTATACAAAGAAGGCAAATTGGAACATAGACTCGATTTGAAGTCAGAATGTAGAACAACGAAATTATAAACCATGTAATAAATTAATGAGTCTGGACCATACTGTCTTCCAATACTAAAAGTCATAGAGCTGGTTATCCGGTTTCGATGGTATACAGGTAAACTAGATCACAAAATATTATCTTAAAAGAGACACCATTCCATCGAAAAGTTGCCATTCTGTAGCTCACTAACAGCTGAGAGGATTGAAGTGACGTGAAATATGGCATTGAGGTGCCATACTTTTCCCGATTTCAATGAGCAAATCTGTTTTTTTTCAGTTTTTAAAATACTTTTGTCGAAATAATATGATAACAAGGGACACTTATGTTGAACAATAAACAGACATTATTATGTTTGTTTTATACAACAATACCCAGTTTATTAGCTTTGATGGTTCTGCCTGTATGTACAAGAAAATCCCAAAGAAACGTTACATTTTCTCCTTCAGTTACAGCCTTAGGGTGGTACTGATATCATTTGTGAACAGTTTTGATTTTTTTATGCAGATATATTAACTAGTGTAGATATTGGCCAGCTCCGCCATGTCTTAATTAATACTCAACCGATGCTCCAGAGATTAAGAAGTTCACTGTTAAATCTTTGTATTGCAGAATAGAAACTTTGGATCTACTCTATTTTTCATCACATTTGCTTCGTAGTTCTCACACAATAAGCTTTGATCTTGAGCAGTTAAGACGAAGCTTTCACTCTCTACCTTTAGCCCCGAGCTTCGTAATCACTAATAAGTGTGCTTTTGGTCAACATTAGCTTGTTTGCAGCGGGCCACATATTTGCCTTGCAAAGGTTTCTGCTTCCGCCTGCCAGCCAAATGCTCCAGCGGTTTTTGTTTGCCATTAATTTTATTTTCGTTATAACAACATTTTTCCCAGTTCCCTTAGGTTGTTCAGCCTGGGAATCATTCAGGGATAATAGCAAAGTTTTTGCTTTCGTTCAGGATAGAATGAAGCTTCTTACGAATCTCGTGATCTTCAGCGAGCATCTCGTCGTTGATTATTTCAAGATATTTGGCGAGTCCTGTGGTGGTGATTTTATAAGAATGTTCAACCTGGATCAAGCCTCGACTTTCTTGAGTTCTGAGATAGTAAAGACGAACCAAAATGAGTGGTAATCTCATAACAAGTCAGCGGCTGACGAATTTGTCTACGAATTTTCTTTATTTCAATGATGTTCTAGTTGAACACAGTGAAGCTATAAGTAACAACTAGAACTGCTAAAGAATTTATAGCTAACACCTTATGTGCAGTTAGCTTACATTTCAGAACTGCTTGTACTGTTTTATAACATTCCTTCCTAATCTACTCTTTCATGCTTGCACTCTGAATGCCAGAGCCTACATTTATTCTTAGGTATTTATAAGTTTGTACCTACTTAAGTAATTTTATAACTGTTTCCACATGTGACACGACTGAATTTGTGGTCTTCAATTTCCCTTTCTTGAAAGTGGCCTTGGCACACTTGTCAAAACCAAATACGATCCCGATGTCATCAATGAAAGCTTCCATAGCAGACAATAATCCTTCAGACTTATCATTGTCTTTGTCATCGAGTTTTAAGTTATCCGTATAAAATAGATGGCTTATTTTCTTGTCAATTTTATGACCTACCCTGTTCTGTTAAGTTTGGTTGTAAGGGTTTATGCAAAAAATTAGGGATGAAAGTGAGTCACCTTGGAAAGTGCCGCAGTTAATGTTAATATTATTTGAAGCTAGCACTCCATTAAAATGATATAATGGGAGATTCGCGTTCCACAATGACAGATAATGCTTCAGAAAGTTTGAAATTACAGGAGAAATTTTTAAGACGTCCAACAATTTCAGGATTTTGATGCGCTAAGCTGTCAAATGATTTTTTAATAATCATTCTATGCGAAACTGAGATTTCTACGCTTGTTATAACTGTTTTCAAATATCATGTGATAAATTAAGAGTTGATCTTAGCATGTATATGAGCCTCGTCGGTACCCTTTCTGTAAACTATTGTTCTCTTCCACAAACACATGTTTTCACCACGGGAAAAGATGTTAAAATTTTATAAATGTTAGACAATAGGATATGGGCCGATAATTGTTTTGAACTATGGTTTCATTATTCTTTGGGAGTAGATAAGTAATACCGCTTGCTAAGCATGTCAGGTGTTTCCTCAAGATCTCTCATATGAATTAACCTTTCTTGTGAGCACGAGAGCAATGAGAGTTAGAAATTTGGCACTTTATCTTTAACGGGGGACATCCACTTATGACCCTTCATGAGCGTCATCCTTAGGTATGCTATTGAGATGTTTTCCCATACTTGTTCCCGTAAATATGGTGGGATCCTTCTGTGCGTCTAATCTGATCAGAAGTTTCGTTGTTTGTATACTCAACACAACACACCAAAGCTTTTTCCAAAATTTTTCAGCTTCTTCCACAGGTGTGGGGTCTTCAGTAGTTATTTTCGCCATCCCTATTTCTTTTTTAAATGTTTCAGCATTGGATATGAAGAGCTTATTTTCTTTGTAAAAAGTGTTTCTTTTCTGAAACCTCCGTATTGTTTGAGCTTTTTTCTTGGATCGTTTGTTTCGGTGTGTCTTTTGTTGATATCACTCCTTCTCTTGATGAAAATTCTTCTTTCTTCCTTTTCTGGATCTTACATCGTTTGCACAGATTTGCTCTCCTCATTAATTCAATTTCTTTTTCAGTTTTACTTTTACAATTCATATTTCTTCTGAGATTGGTTTTATTTGTTTTTTTTTTGAAGGTAAATAACTTGTTTCAATTGCTTCAGCAGACGTGTAAATAATTTCATTTGGGTCCTAGTTCGTGTATGATTTCTTTTGTTACATAGTTGCCTATTTTAAGTTGTGTTTGTGCCTTTTGATTTGTGGTTAAGAGTTTATGAAGTGGTTTTCTATCATTCGTATCTCTATATCTTACAACTGCAAGCTCGTTCAGAATTGTCTACCTCATTTCCTTCATAGACTCTCTGTGCTCTTCAGTAAATGTGTGGTCTTCAAATACTCTTTCTTTGTCACTTTCTTTGCTATCATTATCAGGTCCATTAGAATTTCTTATTTCTTCAGGCCTTTGTGTAATTTGGTCGGATGACAGCCTTTCAATTAAGACTAATGGATAGCTATTCTCTTTATCTGATTCTTCATTTCCTTTCTGTCTTATACTTAGGTCATTTTCTACTGCGTGCAGCTACAGAAAAAGTGTCTCTGAGTCTATTATTTCTGATGATATCCCTCCTAACATTTTCTAATAATTTTTCATCCAAATGTGGTGTGCTATTTTGATTTCGTGTTCTCTGTATTTTGTAAAAGTTTGAAGTATGTCTCTCTTGAGACAACTGACCTAATACATAGTGATAGGCGCATATTACTTCTTTATAATCTTCCCGTGTCTATTTGATCCTGTAACATATTCCTTTTCGTGGTGAACTTGGAGGACTAGAGTTGGGCAGTTCCATTCAAGGCACCATCCAGGTTCGTATTCGGAGAGGTTTGTGCAACTGGATGATTTTCGACTTCATGTTGGCTTCCCTATGAGGGTCTCGCTTCCAGATTAACTAGAGGACAAACGATCTGGTGTGCTATTGTAATTTTCCGTTTTGTTTCATAAAACATTTTTGAGCTATATTAATATTATCATCATTGAGCCCTGTGTGGTTAATAAAGACACGACTATTATTATGTCCGCCATTATCACCACCATTATTGTTATCATCATTATCATTGTCGTTACCAATACTATTAGTATACTACTATAGTAGTTGTAGCCACTGCTGATTACCATTATTGTTATTGTTTTTGTCCTTGTGGCTAGCGTCGATAGCCATGGTAACAGTGTAGTTGATATCGTCGTTCTTATTGTTGTTACGTCATGAGTTGTTGTTAATGGTGATTGGCAAAGTTAAGCTTGCTGTCTGTGTTCCTACCACTGTGTAGTATTATTAGATATTACTAACTACAATTATTGACCTGTGTTTGAGGTGGTCACAAAAACATGAGAGTTGAGGAAATAGTTGGGGGAATAGACACAGTTTAGCAAGCATACAGTGAGCTACCGTTTGTCTATAAATAGATTCAGCAGATGTTGATATGGAACCGACAAAGGAATGGTCGCATTCGTGTGGTCAGCAAAGGTCAAAATATATGATTACTACTACTATGATTAATGAGAGTGACAGTAGATTTTCAAGAGAACTTATTAACTTTATTCTGCTTCAATTACCGATAAAAAAATATATAAATACACCATTGATTGCTTTTATTTTATAAAATTAAATGAAGTTTTGTTGGGCTTTACAGTGTTCGTACTTGTGCAGTTTATAAATATTTCAGTCATTTATCTTTTACATTTGTTATTAGTTCTGGAAAGTGTTGTGAGTTTTAGAGGGGCTTCAATTTTTCCTGGATGTGAAAGAAGAACGTTTGCGCGTTTGAAAAGCTAGAATAAATTAAGAATTTATGTCCTCATAGAGAGTCGCTTATTTTGAAGTTACTTAAGTTAGATAACCGGAAGCATTTGGGATTGTTCTTCGCATAAAGGAGATGTTTGTATATTCGAATAATCAGAGAGCAAAAAGTTAATACTCTCAGAAAATTGTAGATATTCAAGTTTTTAAAATTATATGAAAGAAAATAGTTTGAGTAATCGCACAGAGAAGATTGTAGATATTGGAATTTTTAAAGTTATTTTGAGAGAAGATTTTAGTTGTACAGCAGAGTTGTATTTGTATTTCTGCATCTTCAAGTGCTGAGTGGTTAAAGCTGCGAAAGAACAAGTCCAGCCACTATCAAGGCTGGCTGCAAGCACACCGGGCGAAATACCGCTAAGCAAGAATGGAGGATTGGATATGCTGAGGTTAATGCTTAGCAGACATGCGCTGAGGCGACGACATCTCCAGAACTTCCTTGACAGTTAGCAGCTGTCGTCACTGTTTGAAAGACTCATTTTACCGTAGCTCGTCTCTTTGCTGAGCTGCAGTCCTGGATCAAGTATAGACTGAGGCAAGGCGTCTGACACCTGGTGTGTCATCATGCGCTTACAGTCATTTGTCACTCGGGCAATGCAGTCGGTGGAAGTGCGATGGGAGATTAGTCGCGAGTAAGTCCGATGACGTTCTTGGGGCGACTCTGGGCATTGACGAGAATCAACAAGTTGGTCTTATCCAGAGGACTTTTGGCCTGGGGCCCATGGATAATTTCCAGAAATCCTTGGCCTGAAAACGCCACCAGTGGGTGGGGGCATTGCCGGTTCGAGATAAAAATCTACAGGCATGGAAGTGCAGTTAGCCGAGCTTACCCGAGATGTGCACAGAACGACGAAACTGTTTTGCACGCTGTGTAGTTCTAGGCGCTGGCATAACTGCGTGGCTAACAAACTCACTTTGCAACCACGTGGTTTCGGGTTCAGTCCCAATGCGTGACATTTCAGTATCCTCTACTATAGCCCCGGGCCAACCAGCGTCTTGCGAGCGAATTTAGTCTACGGAAATTGTTTGGGAGCCTGTCATATATAAATGTGTGTGTGAGTGTGTGTGCCTTTGTGTTTATGTTTACCCGTCCCCACCACCTAACAACCGGTGTTGATTTGTTTAGGTACTGGTTATTTAATGATTTGGCAACAGAAACTGATAGAACAAATACCAGACTTTAAAAAAAAAAAATACCTGGAGTAGGAGGGGGTGATTTGTTCGATTAAAACTCTTCAAGGTTGTGCCCCAGCATGACCTCAGTTCAATGACTGAAACAAGTGAAAGGTGAAAGATAACTGCACAATGGTTACATGAAAAAAAACAAAGAAGTGTTTTAGAGAATAAGTAATACGGAGATGCTAGCAGCGGGAAAGTTAATAGCCTCTTAGCAAATATTGAACACACGCAGTATTAAGAGGCTATCGCCAACCGGTTTCGTTGTTCTCAGTCTTTCTTCTAATCAACGCAACATGAAACCTTTTAGTTTGTATA
>NC_068982.1:90444205-90445426 GCF_001194135.2 Octopus bimaculoides | reverse complement strand
TGAGCAGTGCCACAATTCCTAAAATAAGATCATTCAACAGAGCAAGGAGTGTATTATTACTTTAATTAGGAAGATTTTTGCGGGGGAAAAATTAGAGTGAATGGGAACTGAAAGATTGGCGAAGCGACGAACAAAGTTTACTGAGGCATATTGTTTTGATTAGTGTCTTCTTATTGCTTGTATTCCAATATTATCATATAACTTCCAGTGGTGAACTCAAGTCAATAAATACTATGCCTTGACCGCTACCTATTTTATCCATACCGAAATAATGGAGGGGTGAAACCAATATCGGTTTCGTTAAGTAGCTGAATGATAATAATCTAAGGTATTCAGTCTAGCATTCAACCATTACTATTAATCTAATATTTTCGCGGCACACGTCACAATGAGGCCGATGGAATAAGACAAATCATTAAGTTTCCAACAACTATCTTATATTTAGTTACAAACACTTATATTTTAGGCACATCTCCTGTGCGTAAGAATTCAACTCCGAAATTATGTGGTTTCGGTTTCAATCCCACTCGTGGTCCGTCGGAAAGATAATTCTACGTTAATTTAATAGATGAAAACTGTCGGGAATCTCATCGGCAGAACATTTCCTTTTCTTGTAGAGTGTTTGTTTATTATACTTTTACAAGAAAGGTTACAATGACATCAAAGTTTCAACAAAGGTTAGTAAGTCGAAAGTTCAAAGTCAATATCAACCCCTCTTCTTGTAACACTATAATAATAATAATAATAATAATGATAATAATAATGATACCAAAAAGAGAAAAGTGTCATTGTTATCGATATTAACGATATTTCCTATATACATTTCCTATATATATATTTCCTATATATATTAACCAAAATGAAGTAGATAGAAAAGTTTATTTTTTGAACCTGTGGAAGAGACGCGAGATGTCGAAATATCGTTCACTTGATAACAATGGCACTCTTCTATTTTTGCATCCATATCTTCTGGAGGAGATGCCTCAATCCTCTTTATATTAACCATAATAATAATAATAATAGTAATAATAATAATAATAATAATAATAATAATAATAATAACAACAGCAGCAGCAGCAACAACAACAATAACAATAATAATAATTATTATTTCAAATTTTTGTCACAAAGGCTGCTTGGGATAAATGTGGATGAGTCGATTACATCGACGCCAGTGTTCAACTGGTACTTATTTTATCAACCCCGAAAGGATGAAAGGCA
>NC_068982.1:90440168-90444195 GCF_001194135.2 Octopus bimaculoides | reverse complement strand
ACACACACACACACACACACACACACACACATACACGCACGCACACATACGTATGATAAAAATAGAAATGTTGTCGATTTCCATCTTGGTCATAGTTAGTCTGAGGTCATGAAAATGCGTACACTAAAAAATGTTGGTCTTGTGTCAAGAGTTAAACATTTAAGGGGTGACTGGAATTGTCAGGAATATCAGAGCAGCGAATTAAATGCTATAGACTATTTATAGAACGTTCCTTTGTGTTCTGGGTTCAATTTCATTGTGAATGGCATTTTTTGTAGGAAAATATTAGTACTTTGAGATATTAAGCGTAAGGGGATGCTTTGCCATTTCTGTTGCTGCCTTTCTAACGGGAATAAGTTAAACCAGTTTTTTGTTAGAATATACTAAAGAGTATTCCTTTTGATAATGGGTCGTCGAAAAGAATTTTATAAAGCTACTAGTGAGCTGGGGTTTTTCAATGACATATGGGTAAAAGCAACGTATATGACTTCATTTGAGAGGCTCAGAGACTTGTATGATAAAATAGAACTTATGCTTCGGCCGAAGATCTCATTTTATATTTGCAATTGTGTCGACTCCGTTAATAACACTAAAAGGCTAGGTGCCGGTGTTAAACCAAGCGATACATTAAGACAACCACACATGAACAGAATCATTTCATTAGTCAGACGAGCGCTAACTCAATTTCCGTTACCTAATTTTATCACAAACTCTTTGGTGTCCAAGATTGCTGTCTCATGGCATCGACCTCAAAACTATTGGATAGTTACGGAGAAGGAGGTGAACCGCCCCGAGTGACGATTTTCGCGGGGGCAACACTTTTTGGCCCGTCATATAAACCTGCACAGGCTTTCAGACCCGAGTGTGTGTGGCAAACACAAGAGCCACCCCGTGTGGCACAGACTTTAGCTACACCACTGCTCCAAAAGCACCATTCGTGCGAAATTAGCTTCTTCAGCACGCACCCGTACTTGCTTCAGTAGCATGTAAGCAGGGAGGCTGAATTTTCTACAAGTCAAGAAAAGAAAATGATTGATATTAAGCTATTGACCTGCAAGTGAAGTTACGAAATATTTTTCATTGATGTTTAAGATTCTTAGAGTAACTATTGATTTTTGAAATGCATTTCGACTATAGATAAGGTTATATTAATTTCTGTGTAGATTAATTTTCAAAAGCTACTGGTAAGATCCGTTAAATTACTACACATATTCTCACACGCGCAAAAAACAAACATCCAAGGCATCCAAATAATGAATGATCTTTTTACTATACTTAAAGTAATGAAGGCAACAGCGATGGTCGAAGCACAAGCTCTAACTAAACAATGGCTGATTTGCTGTCAACATATTATAAATGTGATAGACGTTTATATGTTGTTTTATCGCTTTTGTTTAGCTCTGAACCTAATGTTGAGTGTGAACGAGAAGGTTAATAATTAAAAACTTCACAGCCGTCTTATCCCTTATTTTTGTATATATCTATAACTGCATTTCAATACAATAATGTTTTCTTTAAGGAAGATTTGCCTACTATTTCTAGAGGGTTGAACAACCGTATTCAATCCTTCTCAAAATTTAGCATGCATAGTAAATCTTATAATCGGGTTTAATTGTTCTAAGTAAACTGATTCAGTTAGCAGGTGCAGTGAAAGAATGCGTCTCACAACGTATCTTTTCTTTTACATATATAATGTCACATTGTGCTTTTCTAACTTTGTAAAGTATCTTTGACTGTGTCTCAGCAAACCTCTTGGAAACTTCTTGGAGCCAGTAAAAGAAAAGCTGCCAGGAAATAACTGAGATAAGAATCAATACTAAATGACACATTCCGACAAATATCAATAAGCATTCTTAGTTCATCATTTGTTGTCAACATGATCGACTAGCATATGAGTGTGTGTATGTGTGTATGTGTGCGTGCGTGCGCGTGTTTGTGTGCATGTGCCTGCGTATATGTATTGTATTTATAAGCGTATGTTTGTGTGACTGTGTGTGTGCTTGCATGTTTGTTGTATTTGTATGCGCGCGCGTGTATTTGTGAGCGTGTCCATGTTTGTAAGTATATGTGTTCGTCCATGTGTATGTGTAGAGATGGTTATGAATGCATGAGGTATTTGTGTGTGAATGCATGCGTGTTTTTCTTATATATTATATATATATGTGTCTACGGATGTGTGTGGAGTGTATCGCTGTGTAGGCAAGAGAGAGAGAGAGAGAGAAAGAAAGAGAGAGAGAGAGAGGGGAGCAGAGAGGGACAGCGGCAGGGAGGAGTGAGAGGAGAAATGTAGATAGGCCAAGAGAGAGGGAGTGAGAGAGATGGGGAAGATAGTAAGACAGTCGATTAACTAAATAGATAAATTATATTATTTTCATTCTTTTTTCCGAAGCCAGTGCACTTCATTACATCCCTACTCCGAGTATCCTGTATAGTGTACATCAGGCGACTGACCATAGTTTGTGTATTGCTGATTCTAACGTCATTAGTCAATACAACGGCCTTCGGTAACAGAGGAATGCAAATATATCTCAAACAGTACAACGTCTATTGTTATGTTTATTAAAGGAACATTAATCAGTCTGCAGTTGAAATAAGCTTTTAAAAATATTGTTTTCACTTCAATGTAATCATTTGCTTTTTCTCGATCTGTAGTTGTTGTTGTTGCTATTGTTTAACCCTGGGCTGTCTCTAATCGAGCAGGGCAGTGATGAAAATTATTCCAGCTACGAACACCGTATCTTTTTTTATATGTAAAATTATATTACGACATAGGCGCAGGCGTGACTGTGTGGTGCATTGTAAGAAGTTTACTTCCTTATACGCATGATTCTGGGTTCAGTTCCACTGCGTTATACGAGGGTGAGTCAAAAAGTAATGCCATTTTGTTTAGGACAGGTATAATTACCAATACAGGAAGATGTATCATACATCAAAATAAAGCTGGTCCTCTGTGGATCACATCCCTACTTCTGAACATAGTCACTGTTTCTCTCAATAGCAATGTTCCACCTTCGAATGAGAGTATGCACCCCTGCCCCGTAAAATTCTGTTGACTGTACTTTGAGCCACTTTTTTACTATAGTTTTCACTTCCTCGTCACTGGAATAATGTTTGCCTCTCAAACCCTCTTTCATGGGGCCGAAGAGATAATAGTCCAGTGACGATGATAGTCGAGTGGCGAGGATGTGACAACTGTAGTGAAGAAGAGACTCAAAGAACAGTCAACAAAATTTTATGGTGCAAGTTTACATGCTCTCATTCTAAGGTGGAACATTGCTGTTGAGAGAAACGGTGACTATGTTAACCAGTAGGAATGTGATCCACAAAGGACCAGCTTCATTTTGATGTATGACATATGTTCCTCTGTTGGTAATTCTACCTGTCCTAAACAAAATAGCATTACTTTTTGACTCGCCCTTGTACATCAGGGTTCTTATTTTACCCACAGAAGGATGAAAGGAATAATCCAATCCTGGTAGATTATAAACTTAGAACCTGTATATGCATAACTAGTCAGGCACCCTTCCATTTTCAGGATGATTAAATAACTAACGGGATAGTCCAGGTCTTATAAATTTACTTTTGTCTTCATACGTAAATAAATATGGGTGCAGGCTTGGCTGTGTTGTAAAAATTGAGCTTCTCAACCAATAGTTCTGGGTTCAGTCCTATTGTGTGGCACCTTGTGCAAGTATCTTCTACTCTAGCGTTAGGCCAACGAAGACCAATTTGCCCATGTGATCGGCTGGAAAATTTGTTTAGATATTTTCCTAACATGAAAACTATGGTAGATTTAATACACAAATACAGTAAGATCTAATCGAAAGGAAGACTGGAGCAATGTGAAAAGAAGTGCTTTGCTCAAGAATAGAGCAATTGTGGGTGCTACAACCTAACCACTAGGCCAGGCGCCTTCACAAGTATATCTATCTATCTATCTATCTATCTATCTATCTATCTATCTATCTATCTATCTATCTATCTATCTATCTATCTATATATACATACATACATACATACATGCATA
>NC_068982.1:90432636-90439920 GCF_001194135.2 Octopus bimaculoides | reverse complement strand
AATGAGGGCTGTCTGTCTGGCCAGCAAGCTTGCTAGGTAGATCGAGAAACAGTCAAATCGATAATTAAATAGAAAGATAGAGAGATAAAATTCAGGGACAAACAAGAGAGTTGTATATACTTTATAACTTCTGAAATAAAATACATTTCCGATATGAGAATGACATAGCGTTGTTATAATTGCACCATTAACATGTTAGTTGTGTATCATTATAGCACAAAGTACAACCCCCCCCCTCCAAAAGAGCATGTTCTACATAAACCCGGATATCAGATCCCAATCATATTATTTTCTTTTACTGATGTTCTTGAATTTCTCTACAAACTTCAATACTGTTGGTCCAATGGAATTTTAGAACCAATTCTTCTGCCAACTGATTCGCTAAAACGAAATTACTGGAAATGCACCATACTGCGTAACTGTTGGATACTGAAGTGTAGGGGAAATTCCACTTCATATCGAGACTTTAATTTACTTATTTCATGATATCGATGGAATTGTAAGTATTGTTCTTCTCTCAGCAGTTTTTTTGTCCAAAAGTGAAACTCAAGGGAGATAATTACACACTTAGAAGAACATGCACTCACGATGAACTCCGTCAAAACACAAATATACGAACATTACATATACTCTGGATATCACACATAAACAAACTTATCATTCAGCATAATTTTTTTCCAAACATCAAACCCAAAGGAGATACTCACCCAAGAGTTGTTACTCAAGAGTCGTCGCCCTTCATTCCTTGTTGTTGTCTAACAAAACTTATCGCGAGTCTCTATCGTAAATTCCCGTGTTTTTTCGTGTTTTAATCCCAAATAGAAATGAACACCGATTTCTCTATGTGATCAGCTTGAAAAATTGTTAAGATGTTTCCCTAACATGAAACTGATGGTAGCCTTAATACACAAATAAATAACCTTTATCTACCAACACGGTGCTGAGCACTCGTTGTCATTGTTCAACATCTACGTGTGTATATATACATATATATATCGGTAAATCAAAAATAAAGACAAAAACAGCGAAAAAACAAAAGGAAGTAGAGAATGAATGCGTTAGATGTACCCTCTGAGTATTCTTAAAATGGATTAAAAGCAGGCGCGACGTTTCGAGCTAAACTTTTTGTCAGAAAGAAGAAAGATGAAAAGTCCAGAGAGAAGTATGTGTGTCGATACCTGGTTGAGAATACATACACACAATCACACACACACATACACACACATGCACATACACAAATGCACACACTCACACAAAGACAAACATACACAACCACACATACACAAACACTCACGCACTCACACACATATATTTATACGTAAGGAAATTATCGCAAACGCAATCATTGATATTTCTAATGCATTTAATACATAATACATACGTTTCAAGTAGTTATATATTACGCAAGCACACCCTGATTGGGTGCGTTGTTCTCACCAAGTTTGCTTCTATAAATTGTAGCAGATGGGGAAAACAGTCAAATAAACTATAGAAAGAATTACTGAAGAATCAAGACCAAAGAAGAAGAAGAAGAAAAAACAGTGAAAAGGGAGAAATGGTAAATTTAAGAGAGACAACAGTTGAACAAGTATCCAAGAAAGGAAGGAGTGGTAGATATAACTGAAAGATAAGATAAATCAATATGAAAATATAAAAAATATAAAATAAAATATGAATAAGAGACAACGAACTTTTAAGTACAGAAAGAAGTAAAAGAATGGGGAATGCAAAATAAAATGAATTAACTTGGATGAGACGAAAATAAGCTGAGAAATATGATCACCTTGTTGATAACATATTAAGGAATTAAATATTTTCCCATTGGGCTGTAATGTTTTGATCTAGGAAACTATTTACTATTCTATATTTTTGTATGATTTGGCAATTTAATGATTGTCGTGTCATAAATTTGAAGTAGTGGTAAGATTTCCTCTTATTTGTATATCCTGCTGAATAAAATGTAAGGTTGTGTGGTAAGAAGTTTACTTCCCAGCAACATACTTCCAGTTTCAGTCCTACTTCTTAGACGAGTGTCTTCTACTGTAGCCTCGGGTCGATCGAAGCCTTATGAGTAGATCTGGTAGACAGAAACTTAAAGAATCCTGTTGTATGAATATATATATATATTGGGTCATCCCATAAATATTAGTCATGCATTGTTTTTGACGCTTATTTTATTTTTCAAAATTAAGATGAACAAAGTTCTTTTTTAATCTAAAATGTACTCTCCTTCATTATCTATAATACTCTTCCATCAATCTGGTTGACTTGCAAGGCTTCTCTTCCAAAATTCCTTTGCTCGTGACGAAAAATACTCCTCCAGTACTGTTCTGACCTCGTCTACAGAATTCATATTTTTTTCCATTCAAATAATTTTGAACACAGCAGAATAAATGATAATCAAATGGGGCAATGTCCGGCGAATATGGTGGGTGGAGCATCGTTTTCCATTCAAACTGCTCCAGCATTTGGAATGTCATCCTCGCTGTATGTGGCCAAGCATTATCCTGATGGAAGAACACCTTTCGTCTTGAAACCAAAGATGGTCGTTTTTCTTCTAGCACTGACTTAAGTCGCTCATGCTGCTCTCAATAGATCTCCTTTGTTATTGTTTGGTTTGGGTTTAAAAGTTCAAAGTGGACTAAACCTTTCATATTCCGCCAAACAGATAACAGCACCTTACGTGGGTAAAGATCTTCTTTAGCCGGGAGTGCCGGTATTTCTTCTTTCCCTACCCACTGTCTTCGGCACTTGACATTTTTATAGAGAACCCATTTCTCGTCACCACTCACTAATCGGCCTAAAAAAATGTTTCATTCGTGAGAATTGACAGCAAAGAAGAGCGCATATTCGCTCTCTGCGTGCGATTCAGTGGGAAAGTTTGTGAGCAACGCATTCACCCAATTTGCTGACTTTTCTGATGGCACGCAGGTGTCGATGAACGGTTGAATGACCAAATCCAAGCTTCTCTGCTAGTTCCTCAACAGTTACGATGGGATTTTGTTCCACCGGGTTTTGCAGGGCGTCCTCGTCGAGCTCTATAGATCTTCCAGGACGAGGCTCGTCTTCTAGGCTGTAGTTTCAAGCTCGGAATTTCTGGAACCACCGTTGACACTAGCATACGCTTATTGTCCGATCCGCATATACTGCATTAATATTCTTCTCATTTTCCGTTGCGTTGTTGCCTTTACTGAACTCATAAAGCAAAATATGCCGAATATGCTCTTTGTCACTTCCATTATAGCTTTGAGAAAATGACTGTTAAAATCGAGCTGCACTCTTCAAAACTTCCACTAAGAATAAGGACAAGGTAAAATTACTATCTACTTTTATTGCAAGTTGATGCAGGTAGTTTATCCCGTCCCTCTCCGATTTTTAGTTCAGGCAATTGAAAAACCGCTTTATTTATGTAATGACCAAATACAAGTGTGTGTTTATGTGTGCGTTTGTATATATTTATATACATGTATATGAGTGTGCGTGTGCCTGCTTGCATGCATATTTGTGCCTGTGTTTATCCTTCCACTAACCAGTGTTGGTGGGTTTATGTCCCCGTAACTTCTCGGTTCGGCAAAAGAGGCCGATTGGATAACTACCTGGCTTAAACAATAAGTACTGGAACTGATTCGTCGCCAAAAGTCCCTTCAAAGCAGTGCTCCAGTATGGCCACAATCCAATGAATGATTCAAGTAAAAGTATCTATCTATCTATCTATCTATCTATCTATCTATCTATCTATCTATCTATCTATCTACAAGCACACATGAACACACACACACACACACACACGTATATATGTATGTATATATGTATGTAAGTATGTATGTACGTATGTATGTCATATGTATATATGTGCGTCTTACATTCGGATCGCTGGATCATATATGCCTATATGTATGTATGTATGTACGTATGTATGTATGTATGTATGTATGTATGTATGTATCTATCTATCTATCTATCTATCTATCTATCTATCTTTCTATCTATCTATGTGTTCGTGTATGTATGTATGTATGTATGTACGTACGTATGTATGTATGTGCGTGTGTATGTATGTGCATGTGTATGTATGTATATATGTATGTATATGTGTGTGCGTGCGTGCGTGCGTGCGTGCGTATATGTATGCATTAAGTGCATCATTGCTGTTTTATAAAGTGTGATTCTCGTCAATTTCTGTCGCATCATTCATCCTTCTATGTACACGATGATCAACACATAACATGTCACAGAAGAGAATCAATCATATGTGACTGACATCAATTCACTCGTGCTTAATATTTATGGTGACTGTCATAAACCATTAAGGCAATGACGACTCGCATAATTTACTGAATTACTAACATAAGTACTTTGTCTATGAAACATAATGCATTTATCATAGATCATCTTGTTGCAGCTCATACTACTCATGGATAGAATAGCACTTTGGGTTTGAAGCTAAGTCTACAAGCTATGTTTATTCTGTCAACTTTGCCTAAAATACTGATTTGATACACCTAGTAATATCTATTAGAGTTTACTTAGGTATGTGTGATTTGAGAATTTTTTTTGTTTATGAACATGAAGACAACACCACGCTAATCATATTTTAATATATTTAGCTCATTGCATTAACATCTCAGATGATTTAAGTCATTAAACATAATTCTATAAGACATTAGAAATCAGTATTAAATCACAAATGAAATATAAGTGTTGCGATCGAAGATGTTATGGAACAAATTTAGTTTAAATGCAACGATTCTGAAGATAAATAAGCAAATAAATAAATAAGTATAGCGCTGGTGTGGCTGTGTGGTAAGAAGTTTGCTTTCGAACCACATGGTTCCGGGTTCAATCCCACTACGTGTCACCTTGGACAAGTGTCTTTTACTCTATCCTCGAGACGACTAAATACTTGTGAGTGGATTTGGTAGACGGAAACTGAAAGAAGCTCGTCGTATGTGTGTGCGTGTGTGTGTGTGTGTGTGTGTGTCTGTGTGTGTGTGAATGAGAAATAAAAGATAATGCAAGTGATTATTCAAGCAGGTAATATTTAAAACTTAGGCTCCAACAAAATCTATACTATCAGAAATATACTCATTTGAAACTTGTCCCAATTTACCTGTTCCATCATGTACATACATACATACATACATACACGTACACATAGATAGATAGATAGATAGATAGATGTAGAGATAAATAGATATGTATATACATATACGCATATATGATCCAGCGATCCGAATGTAAGACTTTGTACGCTTCAAGCTGTAGGCGGTCAGTATAGAGAACAAAAAATTGAAATAATACGGTAAGATATAATAACAATTTATTGGCACTGAGAGTTACACACTCTTTCTTACATCGAAGCTGCAAAGAAATTTGATAAGCTGATAGTTTCTACACAGCTCAGTTAGCAACCAATGCTGCTTTGCAGCAAAAGAAAAACAAAAAAAAAGCACAAAAACAAATTGAGGGAGTGGAACAGGTAAAATATAAGCTACATATGTTTCTTAACTAGGAGTGTTACGCAATAAACTCTTCTCAGCGTAGCAAACCATCAGGCTACAATTATATGAACGAAGTTTACATTGCCGCATGGGATTTTAGTTAGCGACAACACATTGGTGAGTCTAACAATTCAGCTGGACTACTCAGTTGGATTCATCCATTCTGTTGTGGCTGACTTTGAAATTCTGTGCAGCAATGTAAACTTTATTAAGGTAATGGCAGCCTGATAATTAGTAACGCTGAGAAGGGTTCATTGCGCAACACTTACACTATGAGCTACAGTTAGTTAAAAAACATATGTCGCTTACGTTTTACCTGTTTTACTGACTGAATTTGTGTGTTTGTATACACACAAACACACACGCACATATGCACACACACACACACACACACACACACACACACACACACACACACACACACACACACACGCACTTTCACACACACAAACATACATAAAGTAAATAATGATAGCCACGTCCACAAGCTTTGATTATAGGTGTGCTGGATTAGGTCTGAACTTGGGTAAAACAACTACAAGAACAATTTATGTGCAGGACAAAAAATGAAAGAAAAAATAACTAAAAAAATACGGTGATTAATGGTAAAACTAATTCCAATAACTCATTATGTAGAAGAAGTAGATATTATGAATGTAATGAATAGCCTAATAGAAAAATTTTATGAGAAATGTATGTCCAACAGTTTCTTGAGGATTTCGTTAGTTAATATTAGAATTAATAGTCAGGCAGATTCTTTTCTTGCAACTATAGAAATAGCAGTTAGCAGTGGATGGCTTAGTATTCTTAAATCATATTAAGATATTGATTTTTTCCTGCAATTACTTGTATGTGCAGATCTTTTTCCTCACGAAATTGTGCTGTGAGTTAAATACGCTAATTCATACTTACGAATAACTCTATCTATCTATCTATCTATCTATCTATCTATCTATCTATCTATCTATCTATCTATCTATCTATCTATCTATCTATCTATCTGCCTGCCTGCTTGTCTGGCTGTCTGTTTGCTTGCCTGCCTTTGTGTTGATCATTCATAAGCCAAACAACTAAATAAACAACCAATCAACAAATAATCAATCACTCAGTTCATCGATCAGTCATTTTAAAAATTTATTGATGACTTTTGTTTCACTACCTTAATAATGTAGGTTTTATATCTAACCGGCAAACAGACGTGATAAGTGAATTAAAACTGTGTGTGTATGTGGTCTGAATTCAAGTATTTTCAATACAAGATTGCATCTTTACTTATGCATGCCAAAACATACTATTCTTATACTTATTTGTGATTCTAATGCCTTAGTACATATTTTAAAATCTGGTTCTTAATTTATGAGTATCTTCTTGCCGAACTGATGTGTGACAAGCATACACACAAATCATGTACCTATGTATAAGACATGTTTACATAGGGTCTCTGAAGGATATTGGGACTTGCTCAATGAGACTCGCGGTGGAACCAGATTATTCTATTATTCTTGTCATTGTTTTACCCATTGGACTGCATGCTGGTGTAAGCCTTAAAGGGTTTACTCAAACAAATCAACCCCAGTACTTATTTTTACGCATCTGGTACTAAGTGACAGAGACATAAACAAATCAGCCCCGGTTGTCAAATCGGTGTGAATAGACATACACATACATATGTTTATACATACATACATACACACACATCTATCTATCTATCTATCTATCTATCTATCTATCTTTCTATCTATCTATCTATCTATCTATCTATCTATCTATATATAGATCGGAA
>NC_068982.1:90428006-90432319 GCF_001194135.2 Octopus bimaculoides | reverse complement strand
ATATATATATATATATATATATATATATATATATATATATAATGTACTGATCCGTCATAGAAAACAAGACTCCATCGGGTGAGATATAAAGATAATTTATTTAAAGGTCACAATACATGTACTCAAGCGCTACTAATAGATTCATATGTTGAGAAAACTGACATATTGTTTAGGCACAAATAATATATCATAATGAACTTGAATTGAAATTGAATAATAGAAAAAACGGGAAAAAATTGAAAAGACAGCATATAGAAAATGCAGACAATAAATGGAAAACGAAAAGTAGAAACTAAAATGTAAGAGATTGAAAGTAAAAAAGGTAAAAGAACTCTCCTCCTTAGACCTTAAATAATAAGGCTGGAAAGATACAGAGTCAGTCAAGAATAGGTGGAATTTTCCAATTCTTCAGAATATATTTGAGTGGCTGTATGGTAAATAGCTTGCTTCCCAAGTACAAGGTTTTGGGTTCAGTCCTACTGCGTGGCACCTTGGGCAAGTGTCTTTTACTACTATAGCTTCGGGCTGACCAAAATACGATTTGGTAGAGTGGATTTGGTAGACGGAAACTGAAATAAACCCGTCGTGTATATATATATATATATATGTGTGTGTGTGTGTGTATTTGTGTTTGTGAGTCTGTGTTTGTCACCCCCACCATCGCATGAAAACCGACGTTCGTGTGTTTTTGTCCCTGTAACGTAGCAATTCGACAAAAGATCCCGATAGAATAATTACTAGGTTTACAAAGAATAATTCCTGGGGTCGATTTGTTCGACTGAAGGCGGTGCTCCAGCATGGCCGCAGTCAAATGACTGAAACAAATAAAAGAATAAATGAATATGCATGCGGCCACTGATCTGGAGTTCAATAGAGAGTTAGGGATCTTAGATAACGCAACACCGCGTGTGATTAAATGAAAAGTATTTGAGAAATCCATTCAAGTCAATAAATTTAGACTTTGTGAAATAAAGTGTCTTGCTCAAGGACACTACGCGTCACCAGGAATTGTACTCACGACCTTACGATCGTGAGCCGAATACCCTAATCACGAAGCCACTCGCCTTCACTGAGGTTGAAAATTATAAAAGAATAAAAGAAGGAAAGCATGTATTTATACATTAATGTAGGTATTCATCATTAAAATGTTTAATACCTACTTTGATACATACATAATATATGTATAAATGTAAGTATTTATAAATTTAAATAAATAGTTTTTCATTACATATATGAATATATAATGAGATATTGTGTAGAATTTCCGTACGATTTATTCTTTTCAGATAATAACGCGATATTTTATATTTGAATATAGTAAAACAGTATAATATGAAGAAACGAGTGATGTACTACCTCAGTAAATACTCAATAAAAATAATCCAAGCAGAGGAATAAATTTTATGCTGTGAGCAAGTTTAATGCCGCTGAGAAAGCGATATCAAGTGTACTGGGCAATGTAGAGACTGTGGTTGGTGGGAGGGAGATAGGAGAAGTAAGGGAGGAGAAAATGGTTTGGGAGAAAATAGAAAGAATGCTCGTAGGCTTGAGGAAAGATACAATGAATAAGGAAAAATAGAATAAAAATGAGGATTTAACGATTGAAAAAATGCTGCACATATGATATCTATTTACATACATACATACATATATGAGAGAGAGAGTGAGAGAGAGAGAGTGAGAGAGAGAGTGAGAGAGAGAGGGAGTGAGAGAGAGAGTGAGAGAGAGAGTGAGAGAGAGAGAAAGTGAGAGAGAGAGAGAGTGAGAGAGAGAGTAAGAGAGAGAGAGGCAACATGAATACTAGCAGCATATACAAGAACAGATACACTCATACATGTATGTATGAACACGTGCGACGTGTGCAGTTGTAATGGTTTTCATCAATGTTAGCTGACATGTTCACATGTGAAATGCCAAAAGCACTTTACTTGTTGAGTGACTTTCAATAAAGATTTACATGTATAAAAGCACACACACACACACACACACACACACACACACACACACACACACACACACACACACACACACACACACACACACACACACACACACTCACACACACACAATCATGATTTTATACATAAAATTTATATAAATGACATTGACATAAAGTTATAACACCGTCTGTCTGTTGAGTCGTTGTGCAATCTTAGTAATTAAATATCATGATTATCTGAACTTCGTAGATTTACTTGCAACTATATAATATATTGATCGCGAAATGTATTTAACTTTTATAACTTATATCCTATTCTAAAATACTGAGTGAATTTGTCTCTGTTTTTCTGAGATAAGTATTGTTTCTTGCGACATATTAAGTAACCACTTTTGTTTGTTCAAGACCGATTTTCATACCAACCACTCGTGATGTCAACAACCACTATAAATTGCGTGAGTAATTGTCTTCTTTTCAATATTAACCAAAGAGATGAAGAGTCACCGAATCATCGGGACATCGTGCATGGTGATGTGGCAGTATGGGGTTTAGCTACTGATTTTTCGATCGAACCATGGAACTCAGGATTCCATTAGTTTTTTTCAAACTGCTAATACTGTAAGTAGTAACTCCTAATATAGACATTATATTTTTTCTGGTGAGAGGAGGCTGGGTGTAAACTTAGATTGCACAGAGTCAGAAAGGTATTCAAATGCTGTGTCTGTCAAATGCAATAATGTGATTCAAACCTGGAGATAAATTTCATACTGCAAGGAAGAAAACAATTCTAGTATTTAGGGGAAAAACCCTCTCTTGAAGACAGAACGTGAAGCTACAACATATCTCGTCCGATGTTATACCAATTTCACAGATCCTTTGTCCTGGATTGGTCTTTTATTTTATCGAACACGAAAGGTTGAAAAGCAAAGTTAACCTTGACAGAGTTGATTCTAGGAGTGAAGAGAATTTTAGCAGAGAATGATTTTAACTGTACCCTGTAAATGTCCAGCTACGCGGAGTTTTATATTCCTAACAGTGGAATGAATCATGGTTTAATTTTTATGATTCAAATTTCTTTGTTTGCTGAAATTTCAGAATAATTCCTGATTTAAGATTTATAAAAAGTAAAGCTTTCTATCCAATGCGTGTCGATTCTGTCAATTCTTTCCCTGTGTTGCTGTAAAATTCCCTATCTTTTTTGCAGTATATTTGAGGGTACATTTTCGCCATTTTATATTTTAAACATTTTTAATTTCGTGCGTGAGCATTGTTTGTTTTTTTATTTCGTCGTCTAGTTCATATACGAACATTTCAGAGGGTTTAGGTGTCAATCTGAGGACATGTACCGAGAGTGATAAAAATCAAACATCCAATCAACATCATTGCGTGTGGAGTGATCACTAGTGATGGCGACGTTATGCCTCCATTTATCATCTCACACGGCCTCACACTAAACACAGAGATCTACATCAAGTTCCTGGCGGAGGTAGTGCTGCCCTGGATCAAGAGGGTGACTGCTGGAAGATCCGATGTCTGGCAACAGGAGCTATATAGGTTCAACAGGAATGTCCCTAAGACGTAGATGTACACTACACAAATAAAAAATCTACCACCCCCAATACCGTCAAATACCATTCTGTGGTCACATAAAAGGATGTGCTAAGGAACGCCAACCATAAGTCACAATATTCACATTATACCAATGCACGGGAAGGACCTCAGCTCAAAACGACAAAATAAAGAGGCTACGTTTATTAAAAAATGTAAACCAGAACTTAACAGGAATGTATAATAGACTTCACAAATAAAAAAAAAAAAACAACCGGAAAAAGGGGAAAAAAATTACTACCCCTTAGAAATATCATATCTACTAATTATCTCTTTAGCTAAAAAACATTATATTCACTGATTATAATCTTCTTTGAGCTATACTCTCCTGTATAACCGCCAAACTGTATCATATAGGCTTCTACGCAAGATTAATTTTTTAAAAACTTATTAAGATTTCATAACATTGAGTCATGATTAGCGAAGCGAAACTGGTTGACTGTACATGTTGCGATGGATTTTTATCTACACAAACAAGATTTCTGTGATTTTTCACCTCAAATTTCATATATATATATATATATATAGGTATGTTGCTGCAAGCAGGAAAAATAGGAACTAAAAATCTGTGCATATGTATGTTTTTACTAATATTTACCAGATGTAACAGAATGACTCAATGTCCCAGTATCTCGCACGTTAGCAAGTTGCAACTCACAAAACACTCAGACCTTGAGTCGCACTGTTCTAGTGAACCGGAACATTGTATACAACAATTCCTTTCATATTTCATATTAATACACACACGCACGCACACCCACTACAC
>NC_068982.1:90426586-90427848 GCF_001194135.2 Octopus bimaculoides | reverse complement strand
ATAGCGTAGCGGACAAAAGCTTTGGTTAATGCAGTGCAGTCAATTAGATGTTTTAAGTTCAATCCAAGTCAAAGTACTAAGGCGAATCACAAGATACTTGAAGAGGATTTGAGCGTACAACAGCCGAAACGAAGTGAAAACAACAATCAAAATGAGAACAACACGCTGACTAATGTAAACAGTGATACAAAATTGTTTTCAATTTATGGAGGGTGTATTTGAAAAATCAATAAGGCCGTTGTATGAAGTATCTTGCGATATTTATTTCCTATTCTTTACATTATGAATTCAAATCCTGCTAAAGTCAAATTTATTTTTCGTTCTTTCGATGTCACTAAAATAAATTGCTATTCAAGTACTGGGCTGATATAATTGGGTATTACTGATGACACCCTAACGTATTCAAGCAAGGAATACGGTTTCGAATAGCGGATGAATTTTCTAAATGACGTTTGGCGTTTGAAAACAAATGAGAGTGTAAAATCCAACGGTGATGGTATTCTAGTGAGGACCAGAGAACCCAGGTATTATTATCTTTGAAAGATGACTCGGAATAATGCCACAGAAATACTATAAATAACGGGATATATTTTGTAACCGTCATTGTAATCAACGCAGTGAAGTAGTAGCAACAGGAGGAGAAGGAGGAGGAAAAGAGGTAAAATAAGCATAATAAGAACTATATGAGTTAAAATATTTGTTTTTAGCAATGAAAGATCTTATCTACATGTTTTAAATGTTCGACTTTTTCTGATTGTGGAATGTTTTAAATGTGTTTTAAATGTATTCCTTTTATTTTCCAACATTTTCTGATTTAAGAAGTGTGTTGAATTATAAATGACAATATTTATGTGTTTAAAATCAATAGCCATATTAATGATTTAGAAGTCTGAAAATTTTCAGCAATTTAACTTATTTGAAGTGAAAATGTTTCTACATATATTTTAAGTCTATAGCATTTCAAAGACTTCAAATTATTCCATAAATTTAAGCACATTCTTGATATATATATATATATGTACACACACACACACACACACACACACACACACACACACACACACACACACACACATATATATATATATATATATATATAGTAACGAATTCTATAAGTTTAACGCTTTAGTCATCAAATTAATGTTTGAGCATGTTACCCTAGTTGCAAATATTTGCGAATAATAAACAAAAAACTTTAAATTGAATATCTATGCTTTTAAAATGGCGACAATTTGAATGGTTTATTAACGATTTTTTAGTTC
>NC_068982.1:90423231-90426289 GCF_001194135.2 Octopus bimaculoides | reverse complement strand
GAGAGAGAGAGAGAGAGAGAGAGAGAGAGAGAGAAAGAGAGAGATAGAGAGAGAGAGAGAGAGAGAGAGAGAGAGAAATTTTAAGGTATATTTAGCTGCTGTCTCTAGTTTATGTCAATTTTAGTGATTTAACTCGCCACTGTTTCGACTGTTATGAATGTGAAACATATTTAGGTTAAGACTTAAGAATCTCACACATTTTAGATATTGAGCTGCGACAAGAGCAATGAATCCTATCAGTGGCGATAAGCTGTATTATAGAGATTTCACTTATTTAGCAGAAATAGTGGTAAGATCACAGAGAGAGGGAGAATGAAAGAAAGAGAGAGGGAGAGTGAGAGTGAAAGAACGCGACAAAGAAAGAAAGACAGGAGAGTGTGACAGAGACACACAAGCAGAAGAAAGGTAAGAAAAACAAATGTAAACAGAAGGCTGACAAACGGCAAAAGAGAGAGAGAGAGAGAGGGGGGAGAGAGAGAGAGGGAGAGAGAGAGAGAGAGAACTGAGGGAGAGAGAGAAAGAAAGAGAGAGAGAGAGAAAGAAAGAAAGAGAGAGAAAGAAAGAGCGAACTGAGGGAGAGGTATTGGTTAGGGGGAATTACTTAGAGGTGGAACTCTAAACTAACAGAACACTAATAGGTAGTGTATTGATTTTCAGTTGTGTAATCGAATAGTCTCACAAGGTAATAAACGATCAAAGGAAAGTTCTTAATTAAGCTGTAGACGATTTCTGCTGACCTTCTAGTTAGCGTGTCTACATACATTTTAGGAAAGGTTATCTGGAATACCGGTGGCCAGGCTTGAACTCATCACTAAAGACTGATAAGGAAATATATGGAGATTGTTATTTTATTTTTCTTATGTGGCTAAGAAGGGCAGCGCCCATGACCTTTTTTCGGGAGTTTCATGATCGTGGGGAGGAAGAAGGGGTTAATCATTTTAAAACCAGAGGTCTGTCCCGATTATTTGCAACAGAGTGAACTCAGCTGAAGGACACAACCACCAAGTGGTAGTGTTAAACCAGGGGACGGATTAAATATACTAAACTCCCCCTATAAATGCAGGGAACTTCCATTCAGTTTCCTTCTGTCAAATTTCACTCACAATGCTTTGGTCGATATGAGTTTATGTTAGAAACATTTTCTCAACATACCGCGCAGTGAGATAGAACCCGGAACTACATGGTCGTAAAGAGAACATTTTAGCCGTATTGTTATACATGTTTTCAGAGATAAAGATGGGAGACGAGATCGAAAACAGAAAAGACGTTTTGTTTATGATTGACCCTCACTGTTTTTAGTGTAGGCGTGTCACTATTACCTATAAACTACACTTGGTTTGAAGTGAACGGCAATCCATTGTCTTTGCGATGGTCAATGGTCACTACAATTGACAGGATACAAAACTATTGATTCCGTGGCTGAATGGTGGGAGATTAAATATCCGGGCAAGGGTTACTCGGCACCACTACTGATGGGATAGAACCCACAGACTTTGCAGTTGTATAAAAAAAATAGATATAGGTAAAAGCGTGGACGGTGGAGTGGCCTCACTGAAGGATGTTGTCACTGCTGTCACAGTCGAATGATCTTAGGAGAAAGCTCAATAACTTAATTAGTAAAGCGCTGGAGGAAACGTAGAAGTAGTATCTAGGTTTTGTCTCTTTAGATCTGAAACCACAGTCCGCAGAATTAGACTTAGCAATTCAAAATATATATGACGACATGAAAGAATGGACTAGAAACATAATCCTGGCTTATTGTGTATGCAGCACAACTCAGCGGGAACCGAAGAGGCTTGACAAGCCGACCCATAGAGACAGGGAGGGCAACTGGCTGATGACGATAAATAATATTCAACTATGGGATCGATTTAATAAATGCACTTCCTCAGAAATTGTTATGATAAAATCAATAGAGCGTTCGACATTGTTGATCTAGTAAAGTCCACAGTGATTATCGCCTTTCTAAGACACTAATCACCACACACACACACACACACACACACACACACACACACAAATACAAACACACTGAATATATCAATCAGTTTGATCTTGATCAATCAATAAATTATTTATCTCACGCAAGTGTGATGTAGTCAATTGCGCAATTTCTTATACTCAGAAATATCTAAAAATGGATGATCAGCTCCATTGTCTTCTAAGTAACATAGAAATGGAAAGTTGGACGCATGATTCCCAGCGAGTTCAGCCTCAAAAGTAAAGTGAAAGGACTGTTAGCGGAAACTAAAACCATGTCGCAAAATCAATTTACAAAGACCCTACAACACTAACTCTACATACACCGTCTCTCGATATATATATATATATATATATATATATATATATATATATATATATATATATATATATGCACGCGCGCGTCTGTGTGTGTGTGTGTGTGTGTGTGTGTGTGTGTGTGTGTGTCTACGTACACAGGCGTACACAGACACAGAAAGCTATTGCTATAATCGATGGATTTAGAGCCACTATGTGACTGATATTCCGATGTAGTTCCGTATTGGCTACAAATAGAAACAAAAGCAGGTGGTTAGCGGTGTGCTGCTAGTCTTGTAGTATGGTAAAAATGCCTAAATATGATGTATAATAAGTTTCAATGCTCTTCTTCTCTTTCTCTTTTCCTTCTCTGCTTTTCTCCTCCATTCTCTCTTTCATTGTATCACGTATTTCTAATTTAAGTGTGATGTGTATCTGTGTATATATATACATATGTGTGTGTGTATGTGTTTGTCTATGTGTATGTATGTGTGTGTGTGTATGTGTTTGTCTATGTGTATGTATGTGTGTGTGTCTATGTGTGTGCATGTGTGTGTATGTGTGTGTGTATGTATATATGTATATATGTGGATACGTATGTATCAGATTTGATGTTCTATATTATAAAACTCTTATTTTCACTTTCGTTTTCGACCTAGCTGTCTGTCTCCCTGTCTATCTCTATTTGTTTTTCCCCTCTGTCTGTCTAATTACCTGTGTTGTTGTGTATGTTTCTCTCTTTTTCTGTTTGTCCATCTTTCTTTCTCCTTCACGGTCTGTC
>NC_068982.1:90418354-90422419 GCF_001194135.2 Octopus bimaculoides | reverse complement strand
AACCTTTAACACAAACTCACTCTCTGTATGTCACAGATACACACTCTCTCTCTCTCTTGCGCTCTCTCTCTCTTGCGCTCTCTCTCTCTTGCGCTCTCTCTCTCTCTTGCGCTCTCTCTCTCTCTCTTGCGCTCTCTCTCTTGCTCTCTCTCTCTCTCTCACTTCCTCTCTCTCTCTCTCTCTCTCCCTTTCTCTCTCTCTCTTCCTCTCTCTCTCCCTCCCCCCTCTCTCTCTCCGATTAAGTTTTTGTGACATGAAGTCGTGCTAAATGTTAATCTGGTCGTACAACCCTATAAGCCTAACGTTTCTCTTCTATGTCCTCCTCCATCTATTTCTCTCAGCCCTCATCTTTTAACACCATCTCTCATTCCCTCTCTCCCTTCTCTCTCTGATTCTTCCCCCCCTCTCTCTTCCTTGCGCACAATCTCTTTCTAATATATAAAACGAACTTCCTATATATCTCTCTATACACCTGTTATTTCTCGACATGTGATATTAGTGGAAAATATCAAATTTATGCATTATAGTACTTACTATACTCTGACTTCACCCCCTTCTCCTCTCTATTAGCTTCTCAGTTGATCTTTCTTCCCCTCTCTCTTTCTCTCTCTCTCTCCCTCTCTTCATCTCAAACACTTTTTGCAGTTTCTTCCTTTTTCTCTATCGATCCCAGAGAGAAAGAATGAAAGAGAGTACAATCTATTTTACTTCTCCTCTCTCTATCCCTATTCTCCGTTCCTCCATTTCTCCTTCTCTTTCTCCCCTTCCTTCCCCCTCTCTTTCTCCCCTTCCTTCCCCCTCTCTCTCTCCCTCTTTCCCTCTCTCTTTCTTTCACTCACTATACAAATCCCTGACATGTGATACAGTAGTAAATGTCACACTAGTACTGTACTATAATCTACTACACTAACCTTTGACTTCTCACTTTCAAATTCCTCCAACTCTTTTGGCTTTCCTTTTTACCTTATACCCTTCTATCTTTCTCCTACTACTACCTTCTTCATTCTCTCTCTCTCTTTCTCTCTTTCTCTCTGTCTGTCTCTCTCTGTCTTTCTCTCTCTCTTATATTGCATTATGCTACATCATTTTTCTTCCTTCCTCTATCTTAGTGCCAACAACTCAAACGTTGTTTTTTTTTACATTCTTTTCCTTCTCCTCCTCCTCCTCCTTCTCCCTCCTCCTCCTCCTCCTCCTTCTCCTTCCGTCTCACTTTTTCTTTCTCTCCTTTCTTGACCTCACTTTTTTTTTCATATTGTTCTTTCTATTATTCTCTCTCTGCTCTATCATCTTTTTATCATTCTCTTCTCTCTCTTATTCTCTCTCTCTCTCTCTCTCTCTCTCTCTCTTCTCTCAGTGTTTATCCTAGTTTAACTCGGTCTGTTTGTCATGTCTTCTCGCTCACTCATTTCTATCCTTTTCTCACGCATTCTCCTCCCGTCTCTCTCTCAATCTCTCCCCCTTTCTCTCTCTCTCTCTCTCTCTCTCTCTCTCTCTCTCTCTCTCTCTCTGGCACTCCGTCTATCTATCCATCTCTTAGTATTTTCTGGTTTGTTTGTATCACCTTCCATATCTGTTTCTTACTCCCTTTCTCCCTTTCTTCCTCACTTCCCTACTCGCATCTCCTTGTGCGTGGCCGTGTGTGTGTGTGTATATATAATCACAAGATATGGTTAAGCGGTAAATATGAACGTCTATTACACAACACCGTTGAATTCTATCAACGACGTCTCTCTTTCTCTCTCTATGTCCATCTCTGTATGTTTCTCTTCATCTATGTATCTGTCTTTCTCTCTTTTCTTCAATGTTAATTTGCATGTGTTCCGTTGTCTCTTCTTGTCTTGCTTAATACTGTCCTGTCTGCATGTTTACCGTTTCTAATTCTTCCTGCCTCTTTGTCTATAACTATCTATTTCTTTCTGTCTGTTTTCTCAACCTGTGCCTGTCTGTTTGTCTCTCCCCACTCTCTCTCTCTCTCATTATATTTTACTTGTGGCTTTTCTGTCCCTCTATGCTCATTGTCTGTTCATTTATTTCTGCTTTTGTGTCTATCTATCTTTTAATCAATTTCTTTTACTCTATGCCTTTCTCTATTTACCTGTCTGTCTATCTACCCCTTCATCTCATTCTCTCTGTCGGTTATTCTCTCTCTAACTCTATGCCTGCCAGTGTTTATTTCTAGCTCTCTCTTATGTCTTCCTCTCTCTTTGCTGATTCTTACCCGCTGTTTCAATGTCTCTCGCTCTCTCTCTCCGTCTCTATCTATCTATCTATCTATCTATCTATCTATCTATCTATCTATCTATCTATCTATCTATCTATCTATCTATCTATTTATCTGTCTGTCTATCGCTGGTTCTGTCTTGTCTTTTTACGTATCTCTCGTAGTATTTCCCCCAGACTCTGTCTGTCTTCTTCTCAGTCAATATCTCCGTCTTTGTGCCTGCTACTGTCTATATGTGATTGTCTCTCTATATGTCTCTCTATCTCCCCCGACGCCACCTCTCTCTATTCTCCTTCTCTAACATTACAGTAGTAACTGTGATGCAGATGTACTTTACCAAAGCTCTAAACACGTAGCTTTCCTCTGTGCCAGTCTATTACTCTGTCTGGCACATACACACACACACACACACACACACACATACACACACACACACACACACACACACACACACACATTACACACAGGCGAACGCAGACACGCAGTCACACTCTAACACGCGTACGCACACAATCACAGACACATACGGCGTAGAAACACACCAACACATACACCTTGCACGCGCGCATGCAGAAACACACACACACACACACACACACACACACACACACACACACAAACACTCACACATACATACACATAAGCACAAGCTTTTAATTCTTTCCATTTGTTTTCTTCGTTTCTGGATTTCTTTCTTTCCTTCTTTCCTAAATTCGACGTCTTCCTTTCTCCATTTATCTCGTTTCTTCTCCACGTCTTTCTAATTGTCTCTCTTTGCTCATGTAGTTGTACATATTGTCTTGGCACAATATATTATTGTTATCATAAAAACTCTCTTCTACCCCCTCGCTCTCTCCATCTCATCCTCTCTCCAACTTCTCTCTCCAACTTCTCTCTCCAACTCCTCCTCTCTTCTACGGTTGGTCTGTCCCTCCTGTTTTTATTCTCTTCGCCAAAGTAGCGTTAAATATTTATTATGGACTACGTGAGATACCCGACGTTGCTCGGGATTAAAATAGCATAGTTTGTATACATATATTACAGTTTTGTTAAAACATATGATAAGGGGAAGTGCAGTATCGACATAAAATATCTGTGGAACAAATAATGAGCTAATTCGACTAAGCGACATGCCATGCATCCGTCTTGAGTATTCCAGGACCTAACCTGTCATCTCGGTTTTAGACATAAAGTTCCACACACACACACACACACACACACACACACACACACACACACACACACACACACACACACACACACAGACACAAACACGCCGCACCCACACATACACGAACACAAAAACACGCCCCCCACACACATACGAACACACACATATGTATACATACACGAAGAGTACTGAAGAGTTCCTCACTTTTGGTAAAACAAAATACGGGAGGATTGGTTAATTAGGATTTTATTCAACATATATTCCCCTCAGATTCACAGACTATAGCAGCAATCCTTCAATTTTTCTAAGTCCTGTAAAACAACTCGGAAGGTTGGGCTTCCCACCTAGCCTTTCGCGATATCCTTAAAGCCAGGGACTTTTCAGTACCGCCGTGTGTGTGTGGAGGCGCAGGCATAGCTGTGTGGTAAGGAGATTGCTTCCCAACCACATGGTTCTGGATTCAGTCTGCTGCGTGTCACCTTGGGTAAGTGTCTTCTACTATAGCCTCGTACCGACCAAAGCCTTGTGAGTGGATTTGGTAGATGGAAACTGAAAGAAGTAAATAATCAGAAAATGAAGAAAAGCTCAGATTTACAAACACATAGATTTGGCCACATTTATAGCTTATTTATCAATACAAAGCATGATATAACAAATAGGTGACGTATATATA
>NC_068982.1:90411069-90418288 GCF_001194135.2 Octopus bimaculoides | reverse complement strand
AAACTGATCCATTGAAAATACTTTATTATGATTAGAGGTCATTATCATAATAAAGTATTTTCAATGGATCAGATCTGAGCTCTCATTTAAATCGATATAAATACAAAAACTCACTTGTTAGTATTTTGCTACGCTTGATAACAGATACAATATTTTTGCCAAATTTTGGTATAAAAATATATATAAATACATATATATAAATACATATATATAAATACATATATATAAATACATACATATATATATATATTTATATATATAGTTCCCTTTTTTTAAAACTCATATATGTAAAGTAAGCTGAAAGTAATGACTAAGTAGCCAGTGGTCCATGTATGTGTGCGTGTTTATATGTGTGTGTATGTGTTTATGTGTGTATGTATTTGTGTCTGTGTGTGTGTGTGTGTGTGTGTGTGTGTGTGTGTGTGTGTGTGTGTGTTGTGTGTGAGTGGTGTGAGTGATTAGAGGGAAACTTGACTGCTAATTCTTGCTGTTCATGTAACCACGCAAATGTCACTCACCGGCTCATTGAAATGGAAATGATTCAAAACGTTTTAAAATATCCTTTACATGAGAAATTATCGAACAGAACCATTGATCCACGATATTCCTGCCACACTCTGAAACCAAATTTCATAGATTTAACCTGAAGACTTTCTTTATTTTTGCTTTCATGTCTCCTCTGGCGATTCTTGAGGATATTTTAGGAGTCTTTGTGGTGATTGAGGAATCATGGTTCTTACACTTGTAATATTGTTTTCTTATATTCATATTCTTTTATGCTTTTACTTGTTTCAGTCATTTGACTGTGGCCATGCTGGAGCACTGCTTTTAGTCGAACAAATTCACCCCAGGACTTATTCTTTGTAAGCCTAGTACTTATTCTATCGCTAGCTTTTTGCCGAACCGCTAAGTTATGGGGACGTAAACACAGCAACATCGGTTGACAAGCGATGGTGAGGGACAAACACAGACATAGACACAGACACACGCACACGCATATACATATACGACGGGTTTATTTCAGTTTCGTGTATCAAATCCACTAACAAGGCTTTGGTCGACTCGAGGCAATAGTAGAAGACACTTGCCCAAGGTTCCACGCAATGAGACTGAAGCCAGAACCATTTGGTTGGCAAGTAAGCTTCTTATCACACAGCCTCTCCTGCGTCTAGTATGTATACAATTCATCCTGAATTAGAGTTTCAGTCGTTTCTGTTGACCCAGACATTCCCCTGGTGCTCAGAACGTAAAGAGACAAAACAAACTATGACAGCATTTTGTCTTACAATATTGATTTCAAATTTATTACAAGACCAGCAGATTCTGGGGAGTGGTTAAGCATATTTCCTGGATCACAGTACTCAACTGATACTTAATTTATCGACCCCAAATGAGTGAAACGCAAAGTCGACTCCGACGGAATTTGAAGTCAGTACGTGGAGAGACGGGCGAAATGCCGCGAAGTATTTTGCCCAGCGTGGTAACGATTCTGCCAGATCGCCGCCTTGCCATACTTATAATATTGATTTCTATTAAAGGGGCAAAACCACATGCTTTGCAGAAGAGTTAGTCAGTTAAATCGCCCCAGTATTTGACCTGTACTTTACACTATTGTGAAGTTGATGTCAGCGAAATTTAATCCCGGTACCTAAATGGCCGTAAGACATTTCATTCTCCGCATTATGCAGCTTAAAATATAATGATCAATTGTCATCTCTATGGTCACTGAAAACATAAGTGATCTTTTTTAATAGTGAGTACTTTGGTATGTTAACTCTTTTATTTTTCTAGAAGTCTTTGCAGCTCTGACCAAAGAAAAATGCCATGTAAAATCGAACCAACGAGGAATCACATGTTTATAGTGAACAGCAGAAACGGAAGACGCTTGTTGTGTATCAGCATGAAAAATAGTGATACAAATATTTTAAACGGTGTTCTATATGCGTGTGTGTGTGTGTGTTGTGAGTATGAAGAGAAGCTAAATGTTAACGGAACTCGTCTTTGGAAAAAGGAGAAATGTTCGAATTTATGCGACAAATCTTTATCAAATCTTGGATCTTTATGGTTTTTGTCACTGTTCACAATTATATTTTTAAAAATATTTTTAATGCATCATATAGATGTAAGTTTTGACGCTGAATCCGAATTTGTTACTCATTTATTCCAGAAAAAATTTGCGAAAATGTTACAGGTGATCAAAATTTGATAATTTTCAGAATTTTCAGCCAATCACAAAAACAGCGAGTCCGCTGCCTCTTCCGTCATCGGAAAGGGTGGGGTGAAGTGGGGGTATCAGCATGTCAAAACATTGCTAGAAATAACAGTCCAAGCGTTAAAATATACACGACCAAAGTTAACATTAAAACATTCGCGAGTAAATTAAATATTTAAAAGCTATGAAAAACAAACCAACAGGAGTTGCTAGAAATAACAGTCAAAACATTGTTTAAAACAGACATTTATTAGTTTAAAAAATTCAAAAACGAATGTTTGCAAAAAACTCTAGAACTTTATAAAATAAATTACCTTTCTCATATTTCCTTCTCCTCCTTGTGCGTATGCGCAGCATCTTTGGTTAGTATGGAAACAGAATTTTTCGCCAATGTGATGTGTAAAATACTCGCTTCTGATTGGCTAAAATACCCAAATTTTGCAGAGTTTAAAAACTAATAACTTTTTTAATTGTGGGTTTATAGGGAAAATGAATTTTATTTTCATAATTAGTATACAAAACGTAATCCATATACGAAATTTGAAGACAATTGGAACAAAATTGTAAACAGTGACGAAAACCACCAAGATCCCAGATTTTTCCCAACCCTCTTAAAAAATAATAACGCGTTGTCTACTCTGATTCTGTGTACATCATGTCTCTGGTCCATTGCCGTGAAGCTGTAGGAACCAGGTAACCAGATACAAGCAGGATGGTCACAAATGAAATGCTTTTGTTCATAAGTCTTCTCAGACAAATCAGACTCGAAGAAAACTTCAGTAAAATGTTATTATCAACAGAGAATAGTTTGGTGATTTTGTATTTTGAGATACGTAGATTAAAGCTCCAACAACAAAGGAAAATTATAATTATATAAATACAGAAAACTACCAAAAATATTTAAGGATGACGTGAAACTGTTGGCAATGAACGAAGATAAAAGAAACCACTTAAAGCAAGAATTATAAAGGGTTTGTGAAGGAATTTGTGATGGAATTCACAATATACATGTGTGGAGTTTTAATAATAATACAGAAACAATTTGTACAACAAAGTATAAATTTATCTAATAACAAAGTAATATAAGATTCAGAACGATAAAGATACACGTACGTGATAGAGTCGTACAATAACAGGAAGAAGTAACATGAAAAATTAATATAATAAGTCTGAAACTAGACTAAAATCTAAGACAAATTATAACAATATGAATTTGAACATTCAATATTAACAGCCACTGAACTTGAAAATAGAAGAGATGTATGTTATTTTGCCGCAAGAGAAAGAGAAGAGACAGTCATTTTTAGTGAACATTCTGGTTAGTAATTATTCTGATTTAAGATATAGTGGCAAATTCTGAAAATGGAGTAAATGGAAGCGAGAAATCAATGGTTACGTGTGGAACATTACAACTCGCAAATTTTATGTATAAAGTTTATGTAATCTATCTAATTATGTATCTCTCTTTCTCTTTCTTCCATTCTTTCGCTCTCTGTCTTTCTCGATAAGCACGCACACGCAGAGATAAATGTATGTATATATATTTGGTATGATTAGTGAATTGTGAATAGTTTTTAAAAGGTATAGAACATTGTAGTATTGTATAATAATTAGTATGATATAAGTATGGAAGACATAACGGAAGCAAGCTTGAAAATTAACAACTGGAAAAAAAAAATAACTGGTTAATTTGCTGTGTAACTGATTAGAAACAAAGAGAATAGCAGAGGCGGGTTGAAGAGTTATTTTGTAGAATGACAAATTAAGAGAAGCGTGATACAAGTGATGATCAAAAGTAGGACGCTGGATCTAATTGAGGGGGTGAAAAATATAACACTTCAAAATGTTGTTACTTGCATTGTTTGTTTATGTTCGATAGATTGTACATATTATTGAGAGTTAGATCTGATCAATTGCCTACTTTCACAAACTGATTATTTCGTCAGTGTCATTAGCAGAGCTTACTGGTCTGAAAGCTTTCAGTTTGTTTAAGGAAAACTCTTTAGAACATCGGGCTTTTTCTACTGTAATAAGCCCACGGGCCGTAATTTCTTGATTATTCAACAGTAATCTCAGAGACCCAGCAAAAATTATGGATACTGCACTCATTCTCCAAGCTAACCCGTAATAAATGAAAATTATGGATAATACACTACTATCCAGTAGTGTTGTACTGAATAAATGCAGTACAATACTAGCATTTATGACGGCTTTCGTTGGTTTACGGAGGCAAGTGACACCGATGAAGTTAATATTCCTTTGAACAATTTTACAGCTGCAGGAAGAAGTTTCAGAAGGATGTCAATATGGATATAAAAGAATGAGGAATATGGCTGATGCAGAGGCTGGTAGTCAAGGGTGGATAGAATTTGGGCTACAGGAAGAGACACAAGTGAGTTGGGAGGGCCTGAAGGGAGGTAACCCTGGATCAATTAAGAGAAGAGGCAGCTGACGTAGCAGCTGAGAGGTTAAAGTGAAGAGACAGCATATCACTGAGGTGAAGAATGGAGTATGCTAGCAAGGGAGGATCAGTTTGATGATTTTTTTTCTTTCTTTATGTTTTTTAGAGGATATGTCGTTGAAGATATTTGCATATAGAACAGCATCATCATCCCAGAGATGCATCTAACTTGAGCTTTGCTGGAAGGTTGAAGTGTGAAATGCTGGGGATAGATAAGAAGCAATGTATTTAGAGAGAGTGTTTTAGAAGAAAAAAAGATTCTTTTTATCTTTGCCTTTCATCTATCAGGAATCAATAAAATGTGTACCTGTTATTTAGTGAGCCAAAACGATAGTGCCATCCACTTTCAAAATTGGTTTTGGCTTTGCGCCAATTTAAGAAATAAATATTCGAAAGACAAACTACCATTGCACACTATGAGGAATTGATATAGAGCAGTAATAAGATCCATACGAATACGTCGCGAATTTGACTTGAAAAGTAATAAATCATGTTAATAAGTAAAACGAATACAAACAAGTTAAACTAAAGATCAAAGACTTGAAGGAAACATCAGCCAAGAAATAATCATTTTCCCAAATGACTGCACAAATCGGATTAGGAAAAGGAGCAAATGCATCTGTAGACGAATGGCTTATATGTAGGAACACAAAAAAAGAAAAAAGAAATAGAAGTTCTGGATCAAACTGATAAATAACTGGTAAAAGGATTTCTTTTGATGGTAGACTTAATCCGCTACACGGATTAACACCACCACCTGACCCATGAGTGACTTTAACGGCGTCCACTCCGTTGCAAGTATTCGGACCTGGGATTCGTTCTCAGAACAGCTTCCTCTCTCTTTCTCAGCTGTCTCAGATAACCTGAAAATGATTTAGTATGTTGCCTTGTTGAGAGAGAGAGAGAGAGAGAGAGAGAGAGAGAGAGAGAGAGAGAGAAAGAGAGAGAGAGTGGGGAGAGAAGTGGGCGGGGGGTGGGATAGAAATTTGTAATGGTTCAAGTATCTGATGGGTAAATACGAATATAGATATGTATAATTAAGTACACAAATAATGATAGTATTTTATGGGTTTGCATTTCAAGTCTTGAATATTAGAAATTGTAGGCTACAGAAATATATTACATGTTTTGAAAACATTTACAGTTTTCTCCTTATGATGGGTGTCTGTAGAAAATCATGGTTATGTACAGCTTGAGTGACACAAACGGACACATTGTGGGAAAAAAATGAGTTTAGCTGCAGAGTAAGTCGGGGAAAAAAACAAACAGAGCAAGGCAACATACTAAATCTTGTGGTAATTTGTGTACCAAAACAATATAAGGCGGTAATGGACAATCTTTGTAAACACAATCACGTTAAAATGGAATATAAAGCTGTAATAGACAAACTCTGTAAGCACAATCACGAAAAAGAAAGACAGAGCGAAAGAAAGAAAGAAAGAAAGAAACAAAGGAAGAAGGAAGGAGAGAAAGAATGGAATAAAGAAAGAAAGAAAGAAAGAAAAAAAGAAAGTAATAGAAGTAGATAAATGGGTGATGAAAAACAAAACTGCTAGTCAATGGCTTAATTCGTCTTTAACGTTGTTGACAGGGGAAATAATAAAAAAAAAAAAACCCAGAGTAAACCAAAGTTAGCTTTACTTCGTTGTCAACTACATATCTTCAAACATGGAAGCTTTACTACCAATGGAAAGACTTATCATGAGAATTAATACCAATGAAGTAATGTGCAGAAGAAAATATAATACCGAAACGAAGAAGCAGATCGATCAACTTTATTTTTGCTTTCTTCATCAGAGGAGAAAGTGGCGCCTATGACCCTTTACAGAGTCTCTGAGACAATAGAGTGGGAAAGAAGATACTCCGGAAAACTGACTCGAATGCTAGCAACAGAGTACTTGCTTAAAAATACTCAAGGTGTCTGGGGATGATTTTGTAAAACCAGGCGGCGAATTAAGTCTTCTGGGAAGCTGACTATGAGAGGATTTGCACACAGAACACATAAAAAACAGAACAAATGCTACAAGACATCCAGTCCGAAATCCTTATATTCGAGTGATTTGGGGGAACAATGAGAGAACCTTTGCGCTGTCAGTTGACCAACTACGCATTTCAGCCAGAAAATTGCTATAAACATACCGTATTGCCTTAAAATGGTGACAGACACAAAGAATAAGGATGCCCATGATGCATTGTTTCTGGATCCAAAGTGAAGTGGTCAACGTCTGAACACAAACAAGGCTGTCCCGAGATTAAATATCAACGTATAATGTGAACATCACAGCTATGGCACCCTCTCCACACACAGCACAAATGTCGTGAGCAGCTTTCGCGGCCTTAGAACCTGGATTAAAAGCAAAAAGAAGGAGGTGTCGAAAATGCTCGTTTTTCTTAGGTTGACATTCCATTTTAATGATTTGAAAATAAACAAAAATTAACTAATACTAACTAGAAAAAAAAAACAAAAGACAAAATAGATTCCAAAATTAAAAAATAAAGGCGGTAACTTAGTTACCAACCCAATATATATATATATATATATACAT
>NC_068982.1:90408069-90410653 GCF_001194135.2 Octopus bimaculoides | reverse complement strand
TATATAGATAGATAGATAGATAGATCCAAAGTAATATTTCCAAAATTGGTTTAATGGTTTCAAGTGATATATAATCCTGGCGGTTACCATGTTAACTCTGAGACCGGTTCTCAATGCCGTCTAGCCTCATCGAATGTTGGTGGTATTCGAGTTACTGATAAGTTACTAGTCTCGGTTATTATCCTCGCTTGGTAAATCCGAATGTCCTTTCAAGGACTGCATGGTTTCCGTAGAGAAAATAATCCTTCCTACCGTAAGCACAAGGCCTGAAATTTAGGGGAAGGAATTAAGTCGATTACATCGACCCCAGTGAGTAACTGGTACTTATTTAATCGACCTCGAAAGAATGAAACGCAAAGTCGACCTCGGCGGAATTTGAACGCAAAGCATAACGACAGACGAAATGCCGCTAAGCATTTCACCCGGCATGCTAACGACTCTGCCAGCAAGGTTGTTTATGGAAGACCAGCATTCATCCATGGAAACTAGACTCCTCTCTCCACGCCACTGATGTTGTGCAAGGGAAAGGCAAAGATCGATACAGCTTGGTACCAGTGAAGTCACAACCTGTTTCTACAGCTGAGTGAACTGGAGCAACATGAAATAAGGTGTCTTTTGCACAAGAACACAACATACAGCCACGTCCGAGAATCGAACTCACTGCCTCATAATTGTGAATCCAACGCTGTAACCACTGAGCTATGCGCTTTCGTAATACACACACACATAAACACACACACACACACACACACACACACACACACACACACACACACGCACACACATATATATAATCGAGAGAGATAACTAAAATTGCTATAATAAATTTAGAAGTGTGATTGTTTCCTGAAAAGAATTGTAGGACGTTAGCATCCAGACATATCCTGAATTAACACAAGGAAATCTATTCTAATACTATATATCTTTATAAGAACAACAATAGTAATTTAATAATTGACATTGCAATAGAAAGGTCTATAATATGAGAAACGATTTGAAAAGCAAAGGAATCAGAGTGAATCAGCCATTAACTTAAAGTCATTCAGGCATACAAGAAATATGTCCACCACTTCATTTCTAATTGGAATAATACATAGTTGCTTCAATGAAAGCATGGAGATTTTACTAATAAGTATAGACATTGGCAAGATCCAGAAAATAATAAACACTAGAGTCTGAAAACGTTGCCAGAACGTGTTTTTGCGCAATCATTAAAACAGAAAAGTTGTAAGTATGCCACCCAAGATTAAACTTTTAATATGTTACATAAGAAAGGGAAATATTGACGTGCTTTTTAAATTATATAAATCATACTATGTGGGAAGGGGAGGAAAGATGGTAGTAATTATAAGAATTTCCCGTATGGGACTATAGCCAAGAGGTTTTAGAGGAGACATGTTAGTTGATTAAATTGAAACCAAGATTTTTAGGTATGTAAACTGACGAGACTAAATACTGTCATATCGTTCAGTTCTCTGCCGTTCTGACTATTCTTGGGAATAAATTGACAGAAAGCAACGACGTATTTTACCAACTCAGTAGTAACAAAATTAAATGTGAACCCTTAGAACGTAAATAAACGCACGTTGCACAGTGTTTAGTTCACTACGCTACTGTTTCCACCTAGGCAACACTTATTACGACTCTTCGAAGGGATGTTGAATAGTTCCTAGCCTTAAGGGTATTGTGAAAGGCCCAACATTCGGCGTTCTTTTACCGGGATTAGAAAACTGAAGGACTACTGCAATAAGTGAGTGAATCTGAGGGAAGAATATATTGGATAAAATCATGATTAACTGATTCTCCTGCATTTTCTTTTACTCAAAGCCAGGACCTTTTCAGCAGCACCTCATAATAAAATCTTAAACATTGGCGTAGAATTTGATATTTTGGGAAATGGATATAGTCGATTAAATTTATCCTAGTACGTAATTGGTACTTGTTTTAACAACTGCAGAAAAATGACATTGGCAGGATTTCAACTAAAAGAACCAAAAATCAAAATAAAAAATGATGTAACTAGATACAACAAAGCATTTAACTGTTTTAGCAATTTTGTTGATCGAAGAATCACTTCCAGCAGATAAAAATGTATCATTAAAATAAATGGAGAAATTGTCCAAATATAGAGAAATGTAAATATGAGATAACTACAATATTGGGAAGGCTGAAATTTAAAACCAGCCAGAAGGTGACTTCAAGATATAAAAATATGATGCAGACGAGTATGTATCCGAAACCACAAGAGTTACAAACACGCATTCACACAAATATATATATATATATATATATATATATATAAGCAATGTTAATTCTCTAAATGAAGTATTAACAGTAACTGCACGATAAAGTGTAGTATATTGCCACTTAAGTGTGGCTGACCCCTAGGGGTGGATGTTACTGTTGCTTTTAGCCCCAGGAGGACATCTCCTCCAGCTGGCTTATCGACACACGACTGTGTCCTGTTTGCCAAGGGAAGTTATCCCTCTCACCACGATCTGCAGCACGAACGGATCCGGATTTCAGGGTTATTTCCCTTCTTCGGCGTTCGATAGCTGCTGACCTTGGCGAGAGAGACAAAAAC
>NC_068982.1:90403970-90406400 GCF_001194135.2 Octopus bimaculoides | reverse complement strand
GTGTGTGTGTGTGTGTGTGTGTGTGTGTGTGTGTGTGTGTGTGTGTGTGTGTGTGTGTGTGCAACACGCAGAAAGAGAACCATCGTTTTTCTTGAAGATGAGCTTTGGATGGCCGTAGAGTTGGGTGGCGACTGACTGGTGATTTTCAAAGCTGGCAAAACAAAGCTACGTTATCTGACTTATTGGTTTGACTTTGATCAAAGATCTCTCTTGGTTCAAATACATTCAATCCATTGCCTTGTCCATGTCGGCTGCCAAGAAGGTTGAGATCTCTTTTCCTTGCTCGGAAGTTTCTTATTTCCGAGAGTATTTTCGTATCTGTACAAAGCCACCATTCAATCTTGCTTTGAATATTGCAGTCACCTTTGTGCAGGAGTATTCGGTTCATCATCCGAATTTTCGCTGTGTCTTTTCCATAAGTATTTCGATGTCACTTGTTCTGATGAGCTTTCTGGTTTAATATAATCTGTAAAAACCTTTAAATGTGTTTCTCGCTTCTCTTAGAAAGAGCATCGTTTCTTTGTTGAGCTTCTGGTTAGTTATAATTCCTTTTATTCTTATAGATTCTTTCCTCGAACTGCTGCTTTCTGGAACTCACTAATATCGTTTTGTTTTCATCTATGATATTCTGTTTTTAAGCTTTCTGTCAATTATCATCCTTTGAACTGTTAAGCTCTTACATTTTCTTTAATGTAGTCCCTTACACTACAGTAGCCTCACACTTTACTTGCGACAAATTAGTGTAAAATGAACTACAGATGTTATAAACGCTTTGAATGTTACAGAAAACATGAAAACGAAAGAAAACTGCGCGTAACTTAAGTGCACACAGCTATATTCGATAGTTCAATGAAAGCATGCAGCATAAATTATTTCTGCACGATATCTTGGACAAGAGACTTCTACTTTAGCCCCCGATCTGACGAATGCCTTGTGAGTGAATTTGGTAGATGTAAACTGTGTGAAAGCCTGCAGTATAAATATTAGGTGTGTGTATGTGTGTGTTTGTTTGTTTTTGTGTGAGTGTGTGTGTATGTGTGTGTGTGTGTGTGTGTGTGCGCGCGCGCGTTCGTCTCACACCGCTTGACAACAGGCGTTGGTTTGTTTACGTCTCTGCAATTTAGTGATTCAGCCAAAAAAATCGACATAACAGCTACCACTCTAGATATTTGTTTGATTAAACTGCTCCACTATGGCTGCAGTCCAATGACTAAAACAAGTAACAGTTATAGAATTATATTAAATTTTGGTTTCTTTGTAATACTTTCTATCGTGACCACCTGTTATAGTTCCTTCTACAGCCTGTACGCTATCATTGAATTTGGCGTCTTTTAAAGTTCTACAGGAAGTGGTCTCAGGGTGATTCAGCTTCCATTCTTTCTTTCTCCGGATTCTCTTGAATTTCTTAATCTTTCTCCTTGCTTTGACATCGCTAATCACTTGTCTTTGTTGAGTGTGTGCATTTACAGCCATCTGACTGTCTCATTTCCTTATGAGCGTGAATTCTATCTGGCTTGTGTGACACTTGATTTGTAGGTGATCTGGTGGTTGGCCAGTTTCCGGAAGATAGTGTTGCAAATGGTTACATGCTTCCCATAACGAAACTTCAAGAGCTTTTATTATTCTTCATCTCGTGTACTTTATACGATTTAAAGCCACTAGTAATAAAGATACGGCTAGATCTAGCAGGTTACGTAATTACGTAGCTACATTCCATACTATGAAGTGTTAACCTATTTCGTCATACAGCAATGATTCAAAACATTGATATACTACACCGTTTTATCATTGACAAAACTGTAGATGTGCGGCAATATTGATGAAATTTTATTGCACAATATATAGGATATGAAATGTTTATTATGAAAAACTAAACGGATTTTAATGTTATGAGTATGTTTAAATAACTCCCGTGATTAAACCACAATGAACTGTTTTATCAAATGATTTCAGATCGTGTTACATGACAAACCAGTGTAGCATATATTTGTGTGTCTATCTGTGTATTCATATCTGTGTGAATATATATATATGTATGTACTCTTTACTCTCTTGCTCCATTCTACTCAGCTGTAAATGAGTAAACTTGCTGGAGGACCGCCTTTAGTCGAGAAAATCGACACCGGGACTTATTCTTTCTAAGCCTAGTACTTCTTCTATCGGTCTCTTTTACCGAACCGGTAGATTACGGGGACGTAAGTACACCAGCATCGGTTGTCAAGCGACTTTGGGAGAACAAACACAGATACGCAAACACACTCATATATCTGTATATATATATATATATATATATATACACACAGGGTGTCCACAAGATCTGGGTACATAGAGTAAATAAAATCATAACATAAACAATTAAATATAAGAAATAATATCTTAAAGTATGTGTTAATCCCCATGTACGCAGACTTTGTGGACACCTTTTATATA
>NC_068982.1:90399057-90403606 GCF_001194135.2 Octopus bimaculoides | reverse complement strand
TATATATATATATATATATATATATATATATTTACACACACACACACAAATGCACACAAACACATACACACAGACATGCACACACATTTATATATACGGTTTTCAACCAGACTATCAGATGTTGGATATTACTGACACCGCTCGTTACAATACGCTTCGCATTGTGGCAGCTTTCGAATGATGCCACCACGACGGCTAAGCGGACAGGCCTATATCCCCCTGTACAGAACACCACTCCGTCGCAAGTTTACTCATTTACAGCTGAGTAGAATGGAGCAACGTGAAATGAAATGCTTTCTTCAAGAACAACGCACAGCCAGTCTGGCAATCGAAACCACGATGTTGGAGTAGGGAGTGCAACACCCTAACCACTAGGACACTCGCTTTCATACATCTACATATAGCGCACCCATTACCATGTATGTGTGTTTGTTGTGTGCCTGTACGCAATCGTCAACGCAGATACGTATATAGAATAAGTCACCAAAATATATAACAAACAATAGCTCATCATTGGAGATCAGTGTGTTTTTTTCTAAATCCGCGCTCTCTACTCCTTTATCGACGCTATACTTCACTTTTCCCTTCATTTTCCGCAAAATTATTCATACTGGATTTCGTCCCTTCTACATTTTAGTACCCTTGAAGTTAAACTTGAACCCTTGAACCCTTGAAGTTATACTTACTGAAAGAAAGACAGAAGTATTTTATAAAAGAAGAGACTATTTTGTCAGGTTATTGTAACAATGAAACAAACAGAAGGCGTGATTCATTTCAAACATTGTTGATAAAACGTTTCCATAAAATTTTGTAAAAATCCTTTTAACTAATTGGATGTATCAGAATGAAAAATATCGAAACTCAGAAATAATTGTTGAACTGTGGATATTAAAAAAAAAACAACAAATAAATAAATAAATCTATTAGATACACTAATTAATGAGATTGCACAACTTCATCAGCACAAAACACAAGGAAACCAATGTTTAGTCACAGTGTATATTCTTCACAAAATAATAACGTTACTTTAATAAAATATTCCTTTCTGCTGTAGGAACACGGTCTGAAATTTCGAGAAAGGGAGCTAGTCGATTACTTCGACCCAAGTACTTATTTTATCGATTTATCGACCCCAAGAGGATGAAAAGCAAAGTCGATGTGGCGGAATTTGAACCTAGAAATAGATGAAATAGTGCTAAGAGTTTTTGTCCAGTGTGCTAACGATTCTCCTAGTTAACCACCTTCTTTTTTCTTGCCCTAAAAGATATTAGCAAGACTGTGGATATGATAGCGTTGTTACAAAGTTCGCTTGACAAATACTTGTTTTGGGGTTCAAACTTAGCATTTGGGGCATGTATCTTCAACTATTAGCTCGAATCGACCAAAGACTTGTCAGTTAAATTTGATTGAATTTGTGTGGCGGATCGTCGTTGGACTTGATCCAGTTCTTTCAGTGATGGACATAATTTGTTATCAAGTGTAACAACATCACAGCGCGGTTTTGGGTGCCTTTAGTTGCAATCCGGTTTGTTGGAAGCATTGAAGTCAAGTGTCCGGTCTGAAGATTAGTTTCTCTCACCCGTATTTATGATCACGATAAGGCTCATTGATTTTTCCTTCCTCTGAAAAAAATATATAGGAAAAATACATAGGAAACAAAACTTACATAATAATCTATGAACTATTCTGTATTTACCTTAAGCACTTAGTGCTGCGATATACAATAACGTAAGTTATATAATAGCAAAAATACATTAATGATTATTTTTAATGAACAAGGCTATAAGTATATGATGGAGACTGGAGTTTTAATCGATTGAATCGATTCAATATAGAACACCAATCAATGGTACTTATTTTATCAATCTTCACTTTGGGTAGTAAGAAGTAAAATCAACCGCCATAGGACTTGAACTCAAAATGTGAAGTGTCGACAACAACAATGACGATTCTCTTTTATCTTTTACTTCTTTCAATCATTGACATTTCAGCCATTGGACTATGGACTACGTGGTTACAAAACGAGCTTTTTAACCACACAGCCATGCCTTGCAAGAATAATACAATGACTATTTTACCTACTTATGAAAATGAAATATTTTCATGATGGTCCACTTAAAAAATTTAAGTGGCTTTAACTTTGGTTGAAGATACAGACATGGTCTTTGTGGTTAAATATTTCAATTCGCAACTACGTAGCGTTAAGTTCAGTCCCATTACTTGGCATTTTGAGCGAGCGTCGGCTAACATGAGCTCCGATCGGCTAAGTATTTAAGATTGAAATTTTGTAGACGCTAACTACATGCAAAACCATCGAACGAACCGTTTCTGTTTTAGGGTGGTAGACTGAATCTTCTGGTATCTGATGTAACACCATTACTAGACCCATGAATACATTTGTAAGAAAGTTTGTTTTTCTATTGTGAACATTCGAGTTATATCCTTAGTCTGAGGGAAAATCTTTCGTTCCCAACAAACAGTCTCGAAGGTCCAGGAAAATTATTATGGTCGCTGCCCATCCTCGTCTGATGCCATTAAAAATATCAAATGTAGGCGTTTTGTAACTGCATGCGGGAGGATATCTAATTATAAACGTGTTCATTTACGCTGTTGAAAATAATAGAAAGCAGAAAATATGATAAATATTATTCTTGAGTGGTTAATAATAAGATATATATCTAACAGGTTAAATACATTAGTCTATTGTTTGAATCTGAATGAAATAACAGTTCCATGGACACTTTTTGTTCACGTAACAATTGAACGGAGGTTGATTTATCTTTTTTTCTTTGTCAGTGTAATTTTTTCCCCTGGTCTATCATTGTAACCGGAATCTGATTTGCTTTGATTGTAACTTAGAGATGGTTGCTCTATATGCTGGTGACCCGTAAAACCAGTAATTGCCACCATACCCTCAGCTAGTATCTAGTTTATGAAGACAACAAAATTAAATAACCAAATTCTTCTAAAGACAAGATTGTTGTGATGGTTTGATCAAATTGTCATCTGGTTGCTGCAGTGAACATTGTCCATTGTATATTTACTTATTGGTTTATCTGAACAGGGATATCGAGCTGTTATAAGTTATCTTCAAGGATCTTCAGCTTTAGATATCACCTTCGCAATCTATCTGTTACCTTCTTAAATGGAATTTCAGTCCCTAAACACACCCGCAATTTTTTCAGAAAAAGTTTACAAGTTTTTGTAATAAATATTTATATTAATTTTCCTAATGTTTTGAGTGGTAAAAGAAATATGACACATGTTTTGTACTTCGACACATTTAAATATTGTTTGGACTATATTTAAAGTAGAGGTTGTTGAATCTCAGGCTGCAATCCAATTCTGGAGCCTTTAACTGTTTGCTCTACTTATTGTCAGTAGTAGCTAAATCACTTTCAAATTCCATCCTACCTCATTAAAAACGAAGCAGCGAATAACATCCACCCAAGGACAGCATAGCAATTATATATAAAATCATAACCGCAACTTGTATCGTGTGACGTGAAATTTTCCCGTTGCTTTATGCATTATAATACCAATTAACAATAAGTTTTCCATATGGAAAGAATGTTTCCATTCTTTTATTCTTTTACTTGTGTCTTCTGGCGAGTTTTGAGGATATTCTAGTAGTCCGTGGAAACTGAAGAATTAAGGTTCTTACACTTCTAATGTTGTTTTCTTATATTCTTATATTCTTTTATTCTTTTACTTGTTTCTGTCATTTGACTGCAGCCATGCTGGAGCACCGCCTTTAGTCGTACAAATCGATCTCAGGACTTATTATTTGTAAGCATAGTACTTATTCTAAGAGTCCTTTTTTGCCGAACCGCTAAGTTACGGGGACTTAAACACAGCAACATCTGTTGACAAGCGATGGTGGGGGACAAAGGCAGACACACACATACATACGCACACACACACACACACACGCACACACACACACACGCACACACACACATATATAAGGATTTACTTTTCGTAATGAGATAAAAAAAACCAAGGCTGTGCATATTTTAGAACATTTATAAATAGGTCTTGCAGCTGTTTTCAGGATATTTATTATATCCCTTCATTGGAGACGGTGTGAGAGGATGGTTATGCAATAGTGAATTTAGATAAGATAGGAAATAGAGAGTGAATGCAGGGATATTGTATTTGTAAATCCATTGTTTAAGCAAAATTTTATACATATAAGATTCCAAAGATTGGTCATTGTATTTATAAATCCATTATTAAGATTCCAATACCCTATGAGTGAAATCCAACAGTCTTTGAAATTGGTCATTCCAAATAGAGTTTATACACAGTGTTATTGAATCAAGGGTTCTCTTTAAATAGAACCCTTGGTATTTTATTTCATTACGATCCTTATATTCACACGCTGATATATGACCTACGTTGGAACCCTTATTCACATAATTACCAAACCTGGAGCTTAACTATGGTGTATTCTTAGCACTTACTCAGCATTGCCTGAAACCTCTGGGTCTAACTGACACCATTACCGCTCATAACCTATATACATACATATATATATATATATATA
>NC_068982.1:90395615-90398311 GCF_001194135.2 Octopus bimaculoides | reverse complement strand
CAAATTCACTCACAAGGATTTGATGGGCCCGAGGCAAGAATAGAAGACACTTGGGTCCAGGTTCGGTCTCACTGCGTGGCACCTTAGGCAAGTGTCTTCTATTATTGCCTCGGGCCCATCAAATCTTTGTGAGTGAATTTGGTAGACGGAAACTGAAAGAAGCCCGTCGTATATATATAAATATATATATATATATATATGGAGGTTATGAGCGGTAATGTTCTACTGTGCACTCTATTCCAATTTCTTTTATATTCCTCTTGATGCCTTCTGATACTATTCCCATGGACCCAACAATAATTGGCACTATCTTCACCTTCTTCATTTAATATAGCCGGGCTATTTCGTACCCAAGAAGGTTGTATCTATCTATCTTTACGCCTTATTTCTTGACTATTCGTGTGTCAAAGGGGCATGCGGCGTCAACTATATAGCATATATGCCGCACCTTGTCCACCACCACTCGTTCCGGTCCGGTCTGTTATTCTCTAGAACCTGATCAGCTTAGATTGGGAAATCCCAGAGAAATTTGCTAGTCTCCGAGTCTGCGGTTTGTGCTCATATCACGTCTTGCCTCTCTCTAGACCTCACTTTTCGGACAGTTTCCAATGTAGCATTTTCGTTACCTGGTCGTGTCAACACAACTTGTGGTTTGGGGCAAGTCTATTGCATTCGTTCGTGATATGGGCAATGGTTTTATCCACCCTATTGCAGATGTGGTTCAGCGGAGACACTTTCTCATTCCTCAGGTTGACCCTTCAGTCTGTGGCCAGAGCCTAGTCTTGCGCTGCCAGTATTGTGCAGTCGGCCCCTTTTTTAGGGTTCATTTGTTCAGCCAATCCCAACAAATTTTACTAGCAACTTCTGTTGTGGCTACTTGCAATTGATTGTTCCATCCCTTCCTGCGTAAATCTTCTTCATGTCCTTTTTGTATTTCTTCCTCCCACCATTTTTTCTTCTTTCAATAGTCCATCGTCCCTAACTGTCCCCAGTAAGGTTTCCTTACTTTGAGGTAGGTATTTCATTAAGCTCTCGCGTTCGATACACATGCAGTCTTCCACACTTATCAGTCCCTTTCCTCCATTATTATTATTATTATTATTATTATTATTATTATTATTATTATTATTATTATTATTATTATTATTATTATCATCATTATTATCATTTTACCTTGCATAATGACAACGTTGAAGATTCAGAGTTCATAAAAAGAACATAAAACCTGACAACAGAAATATCACAATTAAGAACTACGTGTTCGGAATCTCGTGGTAGCTGTCAGAACAGAGTGGACATTCGCAGCTAAAGCGAAGTCAAATTTGTTTCAGGCCACAATCTGCTGTTTACACAAATACGAAAGATACATTGAATAACATTTAGATCTTGATATAAAAAAAAAAGAACAAAGACGAAATGGTCAAGGGTGGGGAACATTCGATTGTAGATCTTGTTCGGTTAGAGACGGTGTGGGAATAAACCATAACAATAACAACAATAGTCACACTGTCTATATAGCGATCAATATTTGGAATATATAGTTTTGTCGTGTAGATTTTAGATTTGGCAATAAATGAACGGGAAAAAATATTTAGAGCCAATCTAAACATACATTCTTTTATTAATTTAATTGAAATCATACGCTCTGTGGTGCGTTACAATAAACGCACGCACACAGAGAGAGAGAGACACACACACACACACTCTCTCTCTCTCCCCCCTCTCTCTCTCTCCCCCCTCTCTCTCTCTCTCACGCGCATTATTTTGGGAATTCATAACATGATAGTAGCTACTTTGGCGCTTCATGTATCGTAACTTAAAGGGGTCAGTTGAATATCAATTTCGAATTTGGATGGAGATCTTACTCAATCTTTCACACAAAGATTTTCTTCTTTTCTGAAATTCCAATGCAGATGAAGAAGATAAACAAAATCGTAGCGATGTTTGCTAGCAACGCTTAATGACAAGAGGAGATAATTCCTCACATCCCAAAGAATATTCCTTTATGCTCGAGGATAAATGGCGATATAATGAAAAGTTGTTTCTACCCTAATAGGTGTCATCAGCACAGCAATGTCATTTGTCGGCTTCAAAAAGACATACAAATATTTCACGTATACAAAGAGAATTGTAAAAATTCTTGGGTAAAGGTCATTTGCATAATTAAAATGATAAGGATCAAAGAGAAAATAACCAAAGGAACCAGTAGCATGAACTGAAATTATATAGTCTAGGGATAGGTATACGTGTGTGTGTGTGTGCTGAATCTCTCACGTTTTAATTTCTAAAATGCTCCTAACTGATCGTGTTGTCAATAAATTTCACAATTCACTTAACTTTCCTATCCGTGAAAGAAATTTATCGTGCATCACATTCAGTACCCAACCCTCCTCTTTGAAATCCAAATTCATGACACTGGTTCTTCTGAATTATTGTCTCTTAGTTCCTTTTCGTTTTGATAATACAAATTTCTTGTGCAATGAACTGCTCATCAGGCGTAACGTATGACTGTGTAGTTAAGAGGCAAAGTGTTGCAAATACGTGGTTTCTGGTTCATCCTGCAGCGTGGCACCTTGGGTAACAATTTTCTATTATAATCCATGGCCGACCAAAGCCTTGTGTGTAAATTTGGTTGACGGAAACTGAGTGAAAGCCCGTTGTATACTTTGTGTGTGTATATATATGTATATAGCAGG
>NC_068982.1:90387750-90388541 GCF_001194135.2 Octopus bimaculoides | reverse complement strand
ACAGGGGCCATCCGGACCCCCGTTTGCACTGTGAATAGGGATTAATCTTCTCTCTTCGTTCCTTTGCCCCACTCCTACTTCTCTTTTTCTCTTCTCTTTACTCCTACCCACCTTCTCCTTCACCTTCATCGTCACCCCTCCATTGTAACCCCACCACACCCCTACACATTCCAACCCACCTTCCTTATCCTTCCTATCCAGCCCACCTCATACCTCACATCCCCTTCCACATACCACAACTCTACTCCCACCCTCTGCCTACCCACATATTCTACCTCTACCCCCACCCTCATCCTAACTCACACACCACCATTGCTTTCCCCCCTTTGGCCTCCCCCCAACTCTCAATAGCACCACACCACACACCACTACACCATACACTATCATACAACACAACACATCACATAATATCACATCACCACTAACACACTAGCACTGACCACTTCCCAGCCCTCTTCCATGCACACATACCTAATATCTTATACATACGCATGCGCACCTTCGTTTTGGGATTACCACTACTTTATTATCGCCCCTTCTTCCTAGCTCTTCTGTGTGACCCTTCTGTCCGGCATTTGCCATGGATAGATCGCTAGCCACTACACAACCTTTATTTTCTCTCCTTGTTTCTCTCTGTATTCCTTTCTGTGGAAGAGCGTAGGCTCGAAACGTTAAAGACTTTTTCACTTTCCGAACGTTAAACTAATACATCTGTTTGTTGTCTACACCGCCTGTCATCGTGTTTTGTTTTCTTGTGAATTCTATATGTATATATATGTACCCTATATGTG
>NC_068982.1:90386531-90387393 GCF_001194135.2 Octopus bimaculoides | reverse complement strand
GTGTGTGTGTGTGTGTGTGTGTAAGCGCGTGGCTTAGTGCCTACGGTATTTGACTCACGATGGTAAAATTACTTTTTCGATTCCTGAAGCGGGAAACCGATTCTATGAGCCTATATAGTACGGGAATGATCTTGATATATATTTACAGAGAGAGAGAGAGAGAAAGAGATAGACAGAGAGATAGATAGATAGAGAGAGAGAGAGAGAGAGAGAGAAAATAAAGAGAGATAGATAGATAGATAGATAGAGAGAGAGAGAGATAGAGAGAGAGAGAGAGAGAGAGACAAAGCGAGAAAGCGACTTCTGTCCCTAAACGGCAAATAGGGGATTCGTGATTTCTCTCTGAATGCAACCACACAGATTAATTGTTCATAGTGATTCTAATGTTTGTGTTTATATATACTCACTTTCTTAGTCAAATCGATGATTGCCAGTACAGGTGTACAAGTGTGCCATGTGTCACATGTCGAAATGATGGCGAGGCAACGTGAAATGAAGAGTTTTACTCAAGAACACTAAGCTCCACACGATGAGGCTGGAAATGAACCTACGATGTAGAGTGCAATACCCCTAAACAGCAGGTACACTTGTGTGCGACTCACACACTCCTCTCCCTACACTTTCTGCAAATTTTCGTGGGCCTCTAAATAGGTATCGCCATGATAACTTTCTCCGTTATGGTCAATGTGACAATCTCACGCTACACACCTTCCTTCCAAGCACTGCTGTAAACAGCGGAAGTAAGCTAGAACGTTAAAACTTAGTGCACATGCACAACAGAATTCAAGGTAAATCGTTTCCAAGTGGCTTCACTCCGCATGCTTTAGCTTCGTTACTATGGTAACAGTCCGGATACTGATAT
>NC_068982.1:90382915-90384041 GCF_001194135.2 Octopus bimaculoides | reverse complement strand
TTCTTTGCATCTTTCAAACGAAACAGTTTCTCACAGAAATAATACAATGAAATGGTAAACTTCGATCAACTAAGATTAGATGAGAAAACTTCAATCCTCACTTAGACAGTGTTTGAAATCTAAGACACAGACTCTAATACGATTAGTGGTTTTCTTTTTGTGTGTGAATGTGGTGGGAGCGGGTGTAGTCTACAATACAATGATGCTAATGTAATTGTATGTATATATGTAACCGAAAAATTGCCAGCTCTTTCTTTTGCTAGATATAACATCCTCATAGAATATAATGCATCTAACAGTTAGAGACTTTCTCATAGAAGGGAAAATAAAGAAAAGAGGTGTCGAGAGCGAGACAGAGAGAGATGGAGGAGGTAGCGGAAAAGAAAAGAGAGAGAGAGAGAGAGAGAGAGATGAAGGATAGCGAAAAAGGAAAGAGAGAGGGGTAAGAGAGAAATACACATGCTTTATTGCTGTTTAATAAGCAAGCTGATGCCCACGTAAGGTGGTGTTTAACTGGGGATTTTATACAACGTCACATGAAGAAACTAGTAGTCAAATGTCATTGCAGTCACCCAGTCGTTTCTAATACAGGATATATTCACCACTGAAGTTCATGATATATATATTGTCATAGCTCGAATGCTTTTCATCCTTGATATTTTCGCTCATTGTGAATTTCAGAATAAAATATAAAAACCAAGTTTACTTCAAGCCCCCAAAAAAAGCCGCCATCCTCTGCGCAACCTGTTAGAAATAACACTCTAAATTCACTGCTCTCTTAAATTAGAAATATGTCTAACTTCATTGTACCACTTGAAAAAAAAACAAAAAAAAAACATTTACAGATATTTTATATTAGTCATACTTCGGGCACCGACTAGAGAGTTATTGTTTGCAGAGACAAAACCGAGAATAGGTGGTTTACCTGGAATTCGTTGGAGATATTTGTCCAGGAACGTTTTCTTCTCTTATGTGTGTTGGTATGATGTTATAAAGATCAGGACTAGTCGAGGTGAAATAGTTCTGTCTTAGTGTTGTGATGTGACACGAACATGACTTTTGTAAAGGATAGATAATACTTACATAAACAAACACACACACACATGCATATATATATATATATATA
>NC_068982.1:90380088-90382510 GCF_001194135.2 Octopus bimaculoides | reverse complement strand
ATATATATATATATATATATATATAAATGAGAAGTAAACAACCGAATAAACTAAGAGCAACGGCTCTGTTACAACATTTTGATGTGTCAGGCAAACAATACTAACAGAATGAAACACGTTAGGCGAGGGTTTGTACTTGCGATTTTGTATTATTTACACACACACACACACATACACACACACACACACATACACATATACATATTTGTGTATGTAGGCATATGTAAGTGGAAACATACAAATCACACATGCAATGGCACAAACATACGGACGTCTAACAACATTCTTAGAGCTCAGTGACTAGTTACTGATAACATTTAGAATGAGAAACCCACAGAGATGCTGACTCTCTATAAATCCATTGGAGTAAGTAGGTTGGACTACTGCTAACAAACATCATTTCCTAGCAGCACAAGACTTATTGCAGCCATCGCAAAAATATATTCACAAAAGAATTATACAACATTAGAGACGTAAATTAACGAGTAACGTTTCTGCCCATTACGTCTCTAACTTCGAGATTGCTGTCAGCATCGAAATGCTGCCATATCTTAACTTTTACTTATTTCATTCATTGACCTGCAGCCATCCAGGAGCACCTTCTTCAAGGTGTAGTCGAACAAACTGAGCCCAGTACATTTTTTTTACTCGGGTACTTATCTATGTGTCCCTTTTGCCGAACCACCATGTTATGACGGTGTGAACAAACTAAGACCCGTTGTCGAGTGACACACCCAGTCACACACAACATACATGCTTACATACACATATACACACTCATAACAATACATACGATAGGTTTCCGTATTTTCCGTCTACAAAATCATTCACAGATGATTGTTCGGCCCAGGGCTGAAGTTAAAAACACTTCCCTGAGAAGCAAACTTCTTGACGATACTGCCATGTCTGAGCCTATGTGGAAGATTCTTGAAAATCTTGTTCCGAAATTTGTCATACAAGAAAAAAAGAACGCTACAAATGTGGGAAATACAGTCAGATTCCGACATTTTTCTTTCTCAAATTCTTCGCAAGGGTCTTTCACATGCAAACGAGGCTTTTGGCGCCAAATTTGCACTAATAACATTGAAAACGTCTAGAAATAGGAGGATGCTACTCAGGTGTCCATGAAAGCTCAATCACTGCGCGTAGTAAGAAATATTATACCACCTACCGTTAAAAGTAAACAGCTTGTAACTGGAATCCCCAAATTTCAAAATCACTGAGAATTTCTTCTGGCATGGGCAAGTATTAGAAATAGTGAAGACTGCATCATATGCATCATAAAGATTAGTTTTTCTCTACAGATCCATAAAAATAGTTAGTTAAATTCTAAACAAATGCTAACCCTCTATAAAGCTCACTTGAGACTTGCAATGAAATATTTGTCCGATATGTGGGACGATGTTTGCTTTCACACACACACACAAGCACCCTCCACAGCATCCAAAGAATTGTGACTCACCTGATTAGCAAGAAGTCATTCTCCGACATACTCAGACCACTGTCTTAACAATTTGCTGCCTCTTATCTCTACCTTTTCTCTCAATACTTTAGAGGTATTTCATCCTCGAAAATAGCTGGTCTCGCACTGCCACCGTTCATCAATTCCTGACAAACTGGTGTTATTTCTTCTTCACCTCATCACTCCTTTTATGTTGCTTACCTCGTTAGCACAACGTAGATTCTCAGAAATTCCATCATTGGACGTGTTTTTACTGTGGCTATCGACTTGGAAACATTAAAGAGAAACATTAACCGATGGATCAATGAGGTGGAAAAAGTTATAAGCGGTGTCCTTTCCCCTTGACCAAACAAATATAAAGAAAATTATGCAAGTGTTTCTCAAAAGATTTACGTATCTTCACAAGGTTTCTTAAATCTAGATGCATTTCTTCATTGTATCTCGGATCAACCATCTGCAAAAACTTAGTGATAATTTAAAGCAGGCGACATCATTTTTCTGATACATCAAGTTGAGCTTCTTCTTATAAGATTGGGTCCTGATTATATGTGGAAGCAACAAAAATGACGCACACCTAAGCGCCTTGACAAATATAATTACTATTTCACTGACTTCAGGCATTCGGTTGTTGGGGAGGCTAGGGTATCGCCAATGTTTGATAATGGAGAAGTTAATTTTTGCGACGCAGTTGCTTCGTCAGGTACTGTGTGCTGCAGGATGACCCAATTCACTACTTTTGGAAGCGTTGCTATTCACTTCACGTGCCTCTCTTATTTTTTACGGGAAAGATTGAAATTCTGTGGATCTTTGACATCCAGGTTGGTCAAATATTTTATTCTCGTTCCGAAGTGAGAAATCAGAGCATTGTTTTAGACACAATTAATTCCCAATGTCAATACGTTAATGTATGACACTAGCTTACCCAGAAGTATGTATATATATATATATATATATATATAT
>NC_068982.1:90377631-90378778 GCF_001194135.2 Octopus bimaculoides | reverse complement strand
TACATATGTAGATACATAGATATATAGATATGTAGATATGAGTGTATGCGCACGTATGTGTGTGCGTGAGCAATTTTCTGTGGGTTGGAATTTGAAATCTCCATTAACCTTTACTTCGTGTTCACAACTCGAATCTTAAGACAGTTGTAGAGATTAGATCAGAAGTATTACACACACACACACACACACACACACACACACACACACACACACATATATATATATATATATATATATATACATACAAGTATACATACATACATACATACAGAGTGTCCCAAAAGTCACTGAGGGGTTTAATTTTTAATAACTTCCTTAAATTTAGAAATAAATGCATGACATTTTGATACAATATAAAGAACTTAATGGAAATTAACATGCACAAATCAAATCGTGAAACACCACTACATCACATATGAAAAATAACATCGCTTAAATGGCAGCTATTTTCGGTCTTACACGTCCGAGTTCTTTCCAAAACTTGCACCATAACACCCACAAGAGTTTCAGACCCCACTTCTCTGGTTTCTCTTGCGGTATAAGCAGTTGCCCCATCTTGCTGGAACCATGTGTGATGTCTTCTTTGAATGGCCTTCAAGTTACTCAGACTTGACTAGCTCAGATTTTTCTTGTAGGGATACCTGAAAGTGAGGGTTTACGTCAACAAACCGGAGACCTTGGTGTAGGACACCCTGTATACATACACACGCGTGTATGTGTGTGGATGTATGTGTTTGTCTTTCACCACCGCTTAGTGTATTTACGCCCCATAAGTTGGTGGTTCCACAAAAGTTACCGATAGAATAATTACCAGGCTTAAAAAATTTAGTGGAAAGAAGTAAAAATTAAAAGATAAAAATTATCTGTAAACAGGAAATAATAAACTTGTCAATCACACTGAAACAATTTTCTTAGCATAACCCTGAAATATATTTTTCAGCGATTAATTTTTATTTTCTTCGTTTGCATAGTAACAGGCATAGCTCTGGAATCGAGAATGTTGTTTTACAAACTCGTAACATCGGGCTGAGTCACACTGCATGGCACATTGATCACGTATCTTCGACTATATCTCTGGTTGAATAATGCTTTATGCACAGATTTATTAGCCTGAAACTGTGTGGAAACCCGTTATATATATATATAT
>NC_068982.1:90375580-90376712 GCF_001194135.2 Octopus bimaculoides | reverse complement strand
ATATATATATATATATATATATATATATATATATATATATATATATAAAACAGGAAGTTGGAAAATTTATTGGTATCATATATTCACAGTTATACATATTCCATTTGCTAAGAGGAATTAGAATTACAGTTTTACATGTTAGAGAGACATGTAAGGAAGTTCTTAGGACAGAGAAATTAAGTTATAAAAATGCTTCATTGGGATAAAGCGTGTATATTTAGTGAATAATCAGGAGCAGCACAGATAATTTGGGCGAAAGAAGTAAAAACAGATTCGACATTATAGAAGAGAAAAGAGAGAGTTATACACATGCACACACATTCATACACAAACACACACGCGCGTATACACACCAACCTACATAATATATGTGTGTGTGTACATGTGCGTGTGCCAGCGTGCGTGCGTTTCTATGTTTGACCGCGCTGTCGTTTTGTTTACATTCCCGTAATTTAGCTATGCAGTAAACCTGACGGATAGAATAAGCACTGGATTTGAAAACAAAATGCGTATTGTGATCCATTTGTTCGACTAAACCAGGGTTTCTCAACCATTTTTTATCTATGGACCCCTTGATTATTATTTTATTCTAGTGGACCCCCCACCCCACACAATAACTATTTAATACAAACTTCTTCCAAAATTCCTATTTTGTTTTTTTCACATTAACTTGTTCAGGTCGAACTATGTGAAATGTTAGAGGAAGAAACCTAGCTGTTTCTTGCAATACAAACGAATACAAGGGCGGTGATCTGGGAGAAACTTTAGCATGCCGGGCGAAATGCTTAGCGGTAATGCGTCTGTCTTTATGTTCTGAGTTCAAATTTGGCCGAGGTCGACTTTGCCTTTCATCCTTTCGGAGTCGATAAACTAAGTACCAGTTGCATACTGGAGTCGATCTAATCGACTGGCCCCTTCCCCCAAAATTTCGGGCCTTATGTCTAGAGTAGAAATGAATACATACCAATATTTACACATAAAGTAAAACTCTTTCAGGCTTCCTTAAAATACTGTTGTGAGTCCCCAAGTTACTATTCTGTTGTGTGGAGCCCCCAAATCTCATATGGACCCCGGTTAAGAACCACTGGACTAAACCCTTCGGTAATAGGACTGTGGCTATGCTCCAGCATCA
>NC_068982.1:90370180-90372382 GCF_001194135.2 Octopus bimaculoides | reverse complement strand
CATGCATCCATCCATCCATACGTAGGTATTTGTATATACATATATATTCGTATATATTTCTATGTGTGCGTGTATAAATATGACTATATATGTATGTGTCTGTATATGTGTGTATGTATATGTGCATGTCTTTGTGTGTCTGTGTTTGTTCCCCCAACATCGCTTGACAACCGATGCTGGTGTGTTTACGTCCCCGTAACTTAGCGGTTCGGCAAAAGAGACCGATAGAATAAGTACTAAGCTTCCAAAGAATAAGTCCTAGGGTTGATTTGCTTGACTAAAGGCGGTGCTCCAGATGGCCACAGTCAAAAGACTGAAACAAGTAAAACAATAAAAAAGAATATAAATGCATATCATATATAATATAATTACATATATATACATATGTATGTAACATATCTACATATACGTTATACATATGTATATCCATAGTATAAACGCTTATATTTCTCTTACTGCTGTCACGAGCTTTAGCCAAGCGGTTGTATTTTTAATGGAGCATTACCCTGCCTTTGTACCCTTTACATATTCTTCTTATGCGATTCGTTTCTTCTGTGCTCTGGGATTTCATATCACCGCTCTTGCACGTGAACTTTTCTTGTTTGTTGGCTCGTTGGGTGTTTGAAGGAGTTTGACGCCGCTGCTCCCATCTGTATCTATTGCATGTTGGGTCATCTGCTGTCGTGGGTAGGAGGCTGTGCATTTCCCTTCTGAAAACATCCACATTGTCCAGATTTTCTTAGTTCTTTTGGCATTGCAGAGATTGTGGTCCTTTAAACCCCATTCTATTGTACACATTCTATTGCATACATACAGATATACATATATACATACATAGATACATACATACATATGTATGCATTTGTATATATGTATATCTATGAGTATATGTATGCATGTGTATGTATACACACTCACATATATATATATTTATATATTTAATCCTTTATATTGAACACTCAATATTTCATCTATTCAATAAGACATATTCCATATATTCAATAAGACGTTCAATACTTTATTTCATAGTACCATCCATTTTTATTTTATATTATATATTGTATATTATATTATATATTGTATATTCCATATTCTATATCCCACATTGGTTTTGCAGGAATATAAATAAAACATAAAAAACAGACAGTGTTGGAACTCTTTTAAACAAAATAATATATTCCTCTATACACAATCATACAAAAAACCCCCCTTTTTTTGTATTTATTTTTACTCGCATATATATATATATACACACACATACACGCACGCACACATATATATGCATGTATGTATATGAGCTTATGACTTACGATATGAATATATTTATATATAAAAGTGCATAAATCATAAATGCATATACGTAACATACACACACACGCACACATACACACAAAGACATCTGTGCATGTATATCGTATTATGTAATATGTAATTCATATTATACACACAGACACAGCCTCACGCACAACTGAGCCTCACGCGCGCAATGTAGTCGCTCAATCGTACAGATGCATATATTTACGGGTGCTGCGAAACCTGCTTGCTTGTACGGGTGTGGTAACATTTGCTTAGTTTGTACAATTGTTTGTGGATGTAATGAAAAGGCAATTAGCTGACAGCGATAACGGCTGAACTAAATTTAAGGGGTACTTAATTGGGCTTGGAATGCAACCCGGCTACATGTAACATGTTATACCTGTGATTTTTGTTTTTTTTGTTGTTTTGGAGCATAAAGTGAGTTCGGGGTATGTCGGACAAGGGAAGAAAACTAGTGTTGTTGTTGTTGTTGATTATTAGCGATGAGGTAAGGAAATATGTTGAAGTTATGAAGTTGGTTGAGGAATAGACAGCTGGGGAGTGGACGAGGTAAACAGCAAAGCGAAAGTAAGAGAGAGCGAGCGAGCGAGAGAAAGAGAGAGAGGAGGATAGTTAGATAGATAGATAGATAGAGAGAGAGAGAGAGAGAGAGGGAGAGAGAGAGAGAGAGAGGGGGGGGACATACAGGGAGACATATAGAAAGGGGGCGAAGGAATGGTGAAGGAGGAATAGGGAAAGGTGAGCGGAAAAGGGATGGGAGCAGAGCAGAGGAAGTATGTTCAGTTGCTGGGAGTGGTGATGTAAGAATTAGCAAGTAAGAGATAAAGGGGGTAATGAATTAAGGTGTGTTTTCGAATGGTAAGAGAGATAGAGATAGAAAGAGTG
>NC_068982.1:90363239-90364154 GCF_001194135.2 Octopus bimaculoides | reverse complement strand
ATATATATATATATATATATACATGTCTAATTTTTCTCTCGTTCACTTTACCGTCGTCATTCGATCATGTTGAAATAATTAATCGACTATGTAAACACGTTACAGATATATGCGTATTATATGCATTCTAACAATGTGTTTGAGTGTGTGTATGTGTGTGTGTGTTTGTGTCTGTCTGTATGTCGGTGTACATGAAGAATAATTGTGTAGATATTTCCAAAGACGAATGTTATACACACACATATATGATGTCATGTATATGATCTTACGTATATGGATTCTAAAACATAAACACACAAACACATATATACACACGTGTATACATACATGACGTACATACATACATACATACATACACACACACACACACCTATGTATATATATATATATATCCATAAACATATGTGTGTGTGTATATATACATTAATATATACGAAAGCATACGTAAAATTTAAAAATACATATGAGGGCAAACACTTGTAAGAGGGTTACACACATACAAGGGGTACTGAAGAATTAATTACTCTGGTATTACTTTATGGCAACTTGGTGTGAGGAGATTCAAAGAACACTTTCCGTTAAATAATGCAAAACATACATGTAACCCGGTGCTTCTTTATTCCTGACATGTCATCACCACCCTACTCGATTATTTATCTGCTTGTTTGTCTGACTGATTTTTTTGTACGTATGTATAAACGCATATAGGCATGCCTGTCTGTCTGAACGTATGTATATAAGTATGTATGTATGTATGTATGTATGTATGTATGTATGTATGTATGCATGTATGTATGTTTTTATGGATATATGTCCGTGTGTATGTATATGTGTCTATGTGTATGTGCATATATGTATGTATGTATGTATGTATGTATGTATGTATGTATGTATGTATATATATATATATATATA
>NC_068982.1:90358930-90362672 GCF_001194135.2 Octopus bimaculoides | reverse complement strand
ATATATGTGTGTGTGTGTGTGTGTGTACATACATTCATACATACATATGAAAAAGTGAAGTAAATGTAAGAGAGTGGTAAGAAGTTCAATTTTCTTATGACATGTGTCTGATATAATATGCAATAAACAATGTCCCCTCTTTTATTCCGATGACAAACTCTTAAATTTACGTGTGTGTTTGTGTGTGTATGTGTCTGTGTGTGCGCGTGCGTGCGTGCGTGTGTGCGTGAGTGACAGAGATAAAGAGAAGAGAGAAGTGAGTAAGAGATAAGATAGTAGTGGCAGGTTCAAATCTCGATACGCCATCGGTCTGCATTTGTCATACCTGAGGGAAATACATTTACGTCACTATTTCCTATCTTCACTTTAATTAGAATTTCTAGGTTGGTTTACGCCACACAGAAAGACGAACACGCACGCACGCATAGACACGCAGACGCGCACACACACACGCAGACATTTGTATGTGTATGCGTATGCTACATAAGTCCGCGCGCTTTATGGTATAGATCTATCTTTGCATACGTAGTGTGATACGTTGTGCAATATTCAAGATTTATAGAGGCAATTTCGAAAAGTCTGCTTTCAGGAAATGACAAGATTTATATTTGATAATTATAGTCAACCAAACTCATTTGATACTCCAGAAGAAAACAAAAGATATGATAATAATAATAATAATAATATTTTCTACAATAAGCACAAGGCCTGAAATTTGGGGTGAGTGGGCCAGTCGATGAGATCGACTTGAGTACGCATCCCCGAAGGATGAAAGGCAAAGTCGACCTCGAATTTGAACTCAGAACGTAGCGACTGGCGAAATATCGCTAAGCATTCCGCCAGCTCGCCACCTTAATAATAATAATAATAATAATAATAATAATGGTTTTAAATTTTGCCACAAGGGCAGCCATTTTGGGGGTGGGATGTGTCGATTACATCGACCCCAGCACTCAACCCCGAAAGGCAAAGTCGACCTCAGCAGAAATTGACCTCAGAACGTAGTGGCAGACGAAATACTGCTAAGCACTTCGATGGTCGTGCTAACGATTCTGCCAGCTCGCCGCCTTAATAATGATAATGATAATAATAATAATAATAATAATAATAATAATAATAATAATAATAATAATAATAATAATAATAATGATGATGATGATTACATCGGCTCCTGTGTTCACTGATACTTAATTTATCGATCCGGAAAGGATAAAAGGCAAAGTCGACCGCGGCAGAATTGGAACTCAGAAGTTAAGGACAGAAGAAATGCCGCTAAGCATTTTGTCCGGCGGGTTAACGAGTTCGCCAGCTCGCCTAGCCTTAGCAACAATAGTTTTAAATTTTGGCACAAGGGCGGCAATTTCGGGCAAGGAAATAAGTCAACTACATCGACTACATCGACTACAGTACTCAGCTGGTAGTTATTTTATAGAGCTCGAAAGGATGAAAGGCAAAGTCGATCTCGGCGGCATTGAAGCTCAGAATGTAAAGTCGGGAAGAAATATCGCTAGGCGGAAACGATGGTGCCCACCCGCTGCCTTGAATAATAATAATATCGGTGTCGATGGTATGGATTTTACCCCTGCCTTCAAAACTGCTGGCTTTGTACCTTAATTGGAAACTCTAATTCATAAAGGCGTTGTGCTGGCACATTCGTTAAAGCGTTGGAGAAAATGCTTAGTGGTATTCCTTCCATCTCTTTACATTCTTACTTTCCATCCTTTTGGGGTCAATAAAATAAGTACCAGCTAAACCTTAGGTCTGATGTAATCAACTTACCCCCTCCCCGCCCGTCGAATATGCAGGACTTGTGTCAAAATTCGAAATCATTATTACTATTATTATTATTGTTGTTGTTGTTGTTGTTGTTGTTGCTGTTGTTGTTGTTGCTGCTGCTGCTGTTGTTGTTGTTGTTGTTATTATTTTTATTACTATTATTCAAGATGGCGAGCTGCCGAGGTCATATTCTGCCGAGGTCGACTTTGCCTTTCATCCTTTCGAGGTCGATAAATTAAGTACAAGTGAAACACTGGGACCGATGTAATCGACTAGTCCCCTCCCTCAGATTTCAGGCCGTGTGCCTAAGACGGCGAGCTGGCAGAATCGTTATTAAGGCCAAGCAAAATGATGCTAAGTGGTATTTCGTCCGTCCTTTTATTCCGCTTTCAAATTCCACCGAGGTTGACTTTGCCTTTCATCCTTCCAGAGTCGATAAAATAAGTACCAGTGAATCGACTATCCCCCTCCTCCAAACTTCCAGAACCGATTATTATTATTGTTATTGAGGCGGCGAGCTGGCAAAATCGTTAGCACACTAGATAAAATGCATAACAGCATTTCATCTGACTTCATGTTCTGAGTTCAAATTTCGCCGACGTCGACTTTGCCTTTCATCCTTTCGGGTTCAATGAAATTAGTACCAGCTGAGCACGAGGTTCGATTTAATCGACTAGCACCATACCCCAAAATTTCAGGCCTTATGCCCACATACAAAAGTTTGTTGTTGCTGTTGATCAGATATGTAGATTACTGAGCACTTGAGTCCATAGTGTGAATGTTCTCGAGAGATAATGCTTGTGTATATATATTTGCATGTAAATATACATATCATATTTTTTCGTTGACAGTTTAGTTACGTAACAAGCGCACAAAGACACGCATATACACGTAGGCAAAAATGCGTTGGCGCATGTTTAGTGTGATCAACGATTATGTATACGTCTCTAGCTGTTTGATTATGTAAACATATAATTATAAATATATGTACATTTATATCATTAATAGGATCAAACATGAGACAAAAGACACACGCATGAATGTATATGTTTATGAAGCGACCAATGTTCTTGTGGTTGTTTAGTCCTAGGTTGCATTTGGTTGAGCCTGCCTCTCATCAAAATCTTTCTAATCGATCGATCATGTTTTCTTATTCCATTTACAAGGAACACAAGAGAACATTGGCCCCTCTTTGTTGTAAATCGAGAAACTCAATAAAGGCTTCTTTGCTGGTTCGAGAATTCACACATTGTGTCTCATGTAGTGTTTATAATCCATAACATTCATGCATTTGTTCAACAGCTCGGTGTGTTTGAATGTGCGTGTGCGCACGTATCTATATATTTCTCTGTGTGTGTGTGTGTGTGTGTGTGTGTGTGTGTGTGTGTGTGTGTGTGCATGTGTGTGTGTGTATGTGCATGTGTGTGCATGTTTGTGTGTGTGCGTGTTATTAATAGGCAGATGTGACAGATTGGCTCAAGGGCACTTATCAATAGGTAAGTGGAATGCACAAAACTCTCGGCCCTCGTGTCACTCTATATCGTCTGCCAATTATTAAAAAACGGTATATATACATACACAAGTTTCGAGGTCTCTTTTCCTGTTTGCATCACCAAACACAGACACACATAGACACACAAACAGATACACACACAAACACGCACACAATCATACACACACACACACACACACACACATGCATATATGTATATATATATATTAGGAGCTCTTATCTAAATACTGTGAACATTAAATGATATTTATCTCTCGCTGAATGGAGTACATTTTTTTTGTTGATCAAACTTGTAACTGAACGGTAAACCGGGTGTACACACTCACACACGCACGTATGTATGTATGTATGTATGTATGTATGTATGTATGTATTTTTGTATGTATGTATGTATGTATGTTTGTATGTATATATGTGTGTATATATATATATATATATATATATATATATATA
>NC_068982.1:90346228-90358343 GCF_001194135.2 Octopus bimaculoides | reverse complement strand
CCCCCCACACATGTATATAAAGAGTGAGAAGTGGGAGAAAGAGAGAAAGACACGCAAACTGGTAAATCGATATTATTGATATCTGACAAAATTATAGATTTGAGAGTTCTTGGCTACTTTAGTGGAAGCATGAATTTTGGTAATTCACAGAATTGTTGTCTATCTTTCATCGTGTTTTGTGCCCCTCACAAAACATCATGCTCCAATTTAGAAATCACAAAATTTGGGGGAACAAACGAAAGGACTTTATTTTTAATCAACGAGAATACATCTCAGTGGAAAAAAAAAAAAAAACACTTTCCTTCAAAACAGTTAACAATCTTGATCATAGAAATACTTTTTAAGAACACATTTAGTCATGAAAAGAACTTGGAAATCAACAACAACGGTATAAAATTCGAAATGCTGCAAACATCCAGAAAGCAATTAGAATAGAAAAAAATGGCTTCCTAAATTTCGAAATAGGAAAAATTATCATCGGGTTTCGACTTACATTTAAAGAACGACAACACAAGAGTAGAGCTTTGCTGAAAGGCCACAGGATAAAATTACACGTACAGTATATCTTTAAGTTCACCGATGCAAAATTTTCAAAATTACAACCGAAAACCCCAAAGAAAGAATTGAAACGAAAAGAATTAACACAGCTTCTCAATATCTTCGTTTAAATATTCCCAGACAAATCGTCTCTTTCGTGCTTGAATGGCTAATGGATATCATATTTACATAAAACAATTGACAATTAGGTGGTGATTATATACACAGAGCCATAGGCCTGTGGTGGCGCAAATATTTGTGACACACACACACACACACATACACACACACACGCATACACACATTTCTGCCAAAACACACTAAAATCCATCTTGTATATTTATACAATATAATCATTACTATACTGTATCCTCTCTTAATGTTCTTAAAAATTATAGTGTATGTATCCATATTAACATATTTGTGTAATTTCTCTGTGTGTGTATGTTTGTTTGTGTATGTGTGATTACTATTTTAACCGTTAGCCGAAATTTTAAGTCTTATTCGAAACGAATTTGCAATTTTGTCTTTCAGTTGCGTTTCCTGTCAGTAAATATTTTGTTGTTATTCTTAAATACACTTTAAAACAATAAACTTTATCATATATAAATATATATGTTAGGGGTAACGTTCATGCTATTGCTGTTATTTAGCCTCAAGTTAACCGTCATCGAGAAGACGTAAGATCACAGACAGATTTAGCTTTTTGTGTATGTGGTTTGTAGGACTACATTATCTAATGTGACCTTACCAATTTTAAAAGGATGTGGTGTGACTGAAGGGGGAATTAGCTTCTATGCAGTTAATTGCATTAAGTTTGAACGACAACATGCCAAGTCCTCAATTGGTTCATACTTACACATATACGCACGCACATATGTATGTACGTATATGTGGAATTTCATGTGTGCGTATGCTTGTGTGAGGCCGTGTGTCGGTTCGTCTTTGCTTGTAACAAGGTGGCCATGCATATATATATATATATATATATATATATATATATATATATATATATATATATATATAGGTGTATGTTTGTGTACTTATTTAAATATATATATATATATACATACACTCACACAGATGTATATCATTTAGAGGAGAAACAACTAAAGAGGGCGTGGGTATACAGAGAGGGAATACGTAGACAGACAACCAAAAGATTTCCCCTGCAACTGGGATGTATAACATTGTATAACATTGATATATAACAATATTTGTTTTTATGCACACTCATAAAATATCAAATTTACTTATACAAAGGAAGGATTGCCAGTGATTTCGAAGGTTTGCCGGCGTTCAGCTGCCTCAACTATCTGTCTACCAATCTGTATGTTGTATGTGTGTGTATATTTTTATGCGCATGTTTATATGTGTGTATGTTTATATATGCGCACGCACTCACATTTGCCCCCATGTAAGTGTTGATGTTTTGAAGTAAACAACACTGATATCAAAGAAGTAAGTCAGTGCAATACAAATCAGAGTATAATATTCCTCTTTCGTTTCAGATAAAAACACTGAATCTGTGTTTCACCTTTAAGGATGATCGGTGTTTATAATCGAAAACGTGGACCGCAGAAACACTAGTGTATATAGTCGAAATAAACATATCCTCTACTTTGCTTTTGTTTCGAGCTGTTGCAAGTCCTTGCAATTTCTTACAAAAATTAACCCTTAACAGCATTTGTATTTCTCCCTCGTGACAAGCACATTATATACTCTAACAATCCAAAAGTGAATCATGCAGAAACAGTAAATTGATTTCTATACATAAAAATATATATTCCCTGTAAGAAATTCTCACGTCAGTTTACATGCCGGTAAAAGTAGAGTTTGATTTTTATTGCAAGTAAGGGACAAAACTATATATAAATGTTTCAGCAGTCTGTTACACCTCGTCAGAATTGTACGTTCTCAATTTCCCTGCAGGTAAGAAATTACATGTTGAAATACATACATTCACATAGACACAGAAGTAGAGAAACACACACATATACACACATAAATACACAAATACTTACATATATATGTGTATATATATATATATATATATATAAGTATATATATGTGTTTATGTATATATATATTATATACATGTGTATGCATGTATATTATATACTATACACAGACTAACGTGTATTTGAGTCTCGAACATCCAGTATATTTATAGAAAGTGAGGAGTTCTATAATAGATTTTATTTTCACATTAGTGTATTTATAGACTGATAATTATAAGGATCGGATATAGTCGAATGAGTTTTCTATTGCATGACTTGCACATGTTCACTGATGTCCATGATCTGTTGTTATTAGGCAGCATAATCAATGATACGTGTCTTAGTCCAGCTAGCTGATGGGTAAAGATACCGGGTCTGCTAGTAACATTTCAAGCCATCGGGTTAGATACTGTGCGGTTGCTCACCTAATTAGGATTATCAATCAAATTTCTCTCTGAACACTCTTGGCCATTTCATAAACTGATGGGAGATGTTTGATGATGTAGTCTTGGACATTTTATCTGAAAATCATGTGGAATGGTCAGTCGTAACTGGAACGTCTTCATTTTACATCGTCTTTATAAGAACTGCCTTGCGTTATTTGATCTGGCTTTTTCAGTTCTAAATTAAGATTCCATTGATGTTACGAATTTTGACTTTCATCCTTTAAGTGTCAATTAAGCAGTACCGGGGTGACACCCGTACGCCCTTGAGATGTCCTGCCTTAGATCTTCCATGGAGGGCAAAGGTAAGGGAATCACGATAGTATCTGCTCGGTGCTACACGAGTTGTAGGAAGACATTAGCGAAAAGAATGATGAATATGGTGAATGGTGATACGAAATAATACTCAATTGCAATTTACTGCCGTACATGCATCTGTGTGTGTGTGTGTGTGTGTGTGTGTGTGTGTGCGCGCGTATGTGTGTGTTTGGGCATGTATGTATGTCTCTTATTATAAATCTTTTCCTGAGGAGGGTCCCGGTTTCCGACAAAGATACAAAGCTCCATCCTTTGGGATGTAGTTAACACGGACAAATTCACATTTGGAACTTCAGGAAAGTCTCGCATATTTTTACTGTTCTACTGACAGATTGCACTTCAAAATGTGATATGATGTAATGGTTTTCTGTCTAAGAGAGGCTGCGCTTCGTGTCAATTCTACTGTATGCATGTATGTATGTATGTGTAAACTTACATCGTTAGCGCGACATTTTAGCAGTTTCAGAACACGCATTTCCTGTCTTCATTTATATTTGTTTTATTTTTCAATATTTTCTATAATGAAAAGCAAGATGTCTGGTCATACTTGTGCTGTCTTGGTTGCTTATATGATAACTCAACGGCAACTCTTGCGAGACTGTGTCATCGATGAATTCGCATCACTGTGTCGTAGACTTTTGACACATAGTTGACAGACTGTGAAAATCTAAAAACATGAAAATAAAAAAGAGTGTAATAGCTCTTGTGTTCACAGATAGATTATAGTCATATATACGCTGGCATGACAGGAGGAATGCCTTGTTGCTGATATACTGTCATACATGACATATATAGACACTTGGTGTTTATATATGACAGCATGTGCGATCACTAATCCATTATATCAATTATATATCTTAATTGATTATATGTTGATTGTGCTGACCTATGATCAAGGTTGAATTATACAAGGTATTTATTACTGAGCACTAGCACACGTCTACGTGCCAATGAGTTGTGGACAGCACGTTTTTCAGATCAAGTGAAGCTTCGCGTGTTTCATATGAGGGACCTGTGCGATGTCCTTGTGATGAAATGTTAAATCAGAACTGGATCTGCAACAATGACGTACTTATAATGGCGTCATTTCTTCTATATTTACTTTCCTGCATTAACAACTACTTCAATAGCGTAGACATCTCCGTCGCATGGATGATGATCGTATTTTAAAATACCTGCTGGCATCTGAGTCGAAATGCAATGTAACTTGCATCTGCCATACAGTGATATGTGTGCAAGCGTGATAGGAAAGAGAAACAGTCGCAAAGAACACGGCTTGTAGGAAATCAGCGCCTGTCACAAATATTCAAAACAAACGGAAAACAAAGCCTATATAAGACTTGGATGAACAAAATTAACAAGAAGATATCATATCGTCTCCTACGATTAAAATATACAACATCCATTCAAAATACACTAGTTCTTGCATACCAGATCGGTACTCGAGGAAGGAGCCATTTCAGAAAGGGCTAATCACCATACTTTTTACCTTTTTCACAGACCGTCTCCGTAGTGTGGAAGGTTGATGGAAACAGATCTGTATGACGAGAAGTATTTCAACCGCGACCATCTTTTAAACAGGCCGTGTATATTTAGAGCATTATTATACAATGCATTATTTTCTGTCTATAGCAGTAACCTAAGGGGTATTTGTAGACGAATTAGCTGTTTTTTTCACGCAGATCAAGCCGCAAAGCACTGTTCTCTCGCAAGCTTGTTTGCATGTGAAAAAATGGTGTATATTTCTCTAATACATACATGCATATATATATACACATAAATATACACACATATATAAATATATGAGCATACATACATGTATACATGCATGTGTGTGTGTGTGTGTGTGTGTGTGTGTGTGTGTGTGTGTGTGTATGTGCTACCGTACAATACTTCAAGATCGGCTCTAATCCAAGGTCTTTCAGGAGAAGCCATCCTGTGTTTTTTCTAGGCACAATTTCTAGGACGACACAACCCAATGTGATTCTGCCCTTTTAAGTCGGTAGACTGTCGCGTGAGGGTAAATTCATTGCTATTTCTGGTAAATCCTGTGTTTAGGTTTTTATAGCAATGTACATTATTATTATATAAACTATGCGTGTTTAACTTTAAACCGCTTGTGTTGTTTGTATATATATATATCCGTGTGTGTGCGTGTCTGTCTTGTGTACATGTGTCTGTATATGTGTGTGTGTGTGTGTGTGTGTTTGTGTGTGTGTGTGTGTGTGTGTGTGTGTGTGTGTGTGTGTGTCTGTCTCTCTATCTGTGTATGCGTGTTCTATGAGAACAAAATGAAACAAATTAACGGGCACATATATGTATATATAGGTATGCATGCACTTACAAATCACAGGAAAAACTTATTCTTAAGGATTTAAGAGAGACAAGCATTAATTACACGCATGTGCACACGGTCATAAATATACGTGCATTTCATATAAGTAATACCTATCTATCTATCTATCTATCTATTGACTTCTCTTTTTGTCTCCCCCTTCTTTCTCTCTCTCTCTCTCGCTCTCTCTCTCCCCACACACATATAATATGTACGTATATTTAATATGTTTATGTGTAAATATGCTGTTCTTTAGTTCCTTACAGATAGAACATCTATGTTCATACTGAAGCCTGGCTTTATAGATGCATGTATGCTTCATTATGTCTGTATATGTACAAGTACAAGTACCTATAATAAATGCTCGGTGTGTGTGTGCGTGTTCGCACGTGGTACGCGTATGTATGTTTGTCAATACGTTGTGTCCATATATACATATGTATATGTGTTCTTAAGTTCGATTCATTGAACTAAAATCCTACTCGTTAAATCAACAAAGGGAAGCTAAATCAGCGTGGCACAATTTGTACTTTGGTTAGCTCCAAGTATTATAAATACAGCCCCTCTCTTGGAAGGCCTTCCGCTGTTTGCGTCTACCCGTTACACTTTTTTCTTTCGTCTTTTACATGATTTTTTTTGTTCTATCGCTTTTTTTTAATTATCGGCATAAACTGCGGCCACGCTTGAGCACCACCATGAAGAATTTTGTCGGTAAGATAGACCCAATACTTATTATTCTATGTCTGGTACTTACTCTATCGGTCTCTTTTAGCGAACCGCTATGTTCCGGGGATGTAAGTTAACCATGCGGTATGTTGTGAAACACATAAACAAAACTACACTCACGCACACAGATTTATACATAGATACACACACAGAGACACACGCACACATATTATATATATATGCATGCATGCATGCATGCATGTATGTATGTATGTATGTATGTATGTATGGCTTCCACATAATCTTCGTCTACCGAATTCTTTCATTGGTCAGTCTTGGTCCGTTGTAGAACCCATTTGTCGAAGGTGCCTTGAAGTGGGGCTGAACCCGAAACCATGTTGCAACGCGAAGTACCTAATCACATGGCTACGACAGCTCCTAAGAACCTACGCAGTGGATTGCGAAACGAAATTCTGAAGCAGCCAGACTTGTGTATGTAATTTCAGTCATGACCGACTAGCTAAAAATGTTCATATCGTAATATTAAGATCTCAGATTCGATCCCATTCCAAGCCGCAAATCACTTTTAGCTTGCGCTCAGGTCAAATCAAGTTTGAATGCGTGCATGATGTGAATGTGTGTGCGTGTGTGTGCGTGATTGAATACACGAAATGTGGCAGCCTGTCGGATGGACTATACCACGCCTTGTCACTTTGTCACATTGTGGCACGCTGTGTTTGTGGAATACTCAGCCTGTCATGCTCTGTTATGTTGTTCAGTTGATCCAACAATTGTAATGTGCATTTGTGAAACTGACGGAGATCCATTTATTTACGTGTGTGTGTGTGTGTGTGTGTGTGTGTGTATGTGTAGGAGATGAATCGATAATAAATGTTAAAGAAGGTGATGGTAAGAAGGTGATGGTAAGAAGGTGGATAACGAGAACAATTGTTATTGGATGATAATGATGACGTTGATAGACATGTTGCTGACGATAAAAAAATAAATAAATAAATAATAATAATAATAATAATAATAATAATAATAATAATAATAATAATAATAATAATAATAATAATAATAATAATGAAAATAAAAATAAAGTAACCATCATAACTATAACCATCATAATAGGCAGTATCATTATCTCTGTAGTCTCCATCCTCATCACAACGTTATTATCACCACGTCATCACCATCATCTACATGATGATAGTGATGATGATCCGGATCATGATCATGGTGATCATCATCATCGTATTCACACCTACCACTGCCAACATTCGTATTGTGTATATGTGCCTATGTGCCTATGTGCGACCACCAACACCACCTCCACCAGCGACGCCACAGCAGTCCCCTTCGTTAAGTGAGTAAATATTACTTAACTATCCATCTATTCCCTCTCCTACTTAAATATTCTCTGATTCGATCAACCAGTCAATCAATAAATCAATAATAATTTATTGATTTAATAATTCAATAAATCAATCAAGCAACATATCGCTCTCTCTCAGTCTCTCTCTCTCTCTCTCTCTCTCTCTCTCTCTCTCTCTCTCTCTCTATCTATCTATCTATCTACCTATTTAGTTACCTATCAGTCTATCTGTCTGTCTGCCTATCTGTCTGTGTGCATGAATGTATGCTTCAGTTAATCACACAACATATATCTATACATATACATGCATAAACAGACACACACACACACACACACACACACACACACACACGCTACGAATAAATACACACATACTACAAATAAATATATCTATCTACATACGTAACCATCTATCTGTATAGTAATTTTGTAGTTTCATTCAGCCGCTATTTCTAGTTTCATGGCTCCCTTGATGGCTCGTGTCCACGCGTATGCGTGTGCGCGCGCGCGCGTCTGTAAATATATATATACATGTATACACGTATGTATGTGTGGAAGGAGGAGGGATGGATGGATGGATGAAGGGATGGATAGAGGGATGGACACTTGCTTGTGTGTATGTTTGTTTGTGCTTAGATGTGTTGTGTACGAGTGAGTGTAGTTTTGTCAATCGTTATCGTTTCACCCTAGTTTAGCCTTGAATGAACAGGGCTTCGACAAAATACATTGCAACCATACTCATCCTATTTGTGTTACCCAGACAACGTTATCAATCAGGAATTTATAATTTCATTATCAATTCTTCTGAAACCATAGCTTATAATTTGAAAATGTTTTGACTAGCATTTTTAACATGCCAAGTGACCACGTAACGGTTTCCTAGTTGGCTTGACTTTGTGATGTAATTTCTCTATCCAAAAGCGTAGTGTGTGGTAGAAATCCTATATGAAGAGGTAGTTTATTTATATATATACAGAACAACAGTGGCTACATGATGTCACGCTTTGTTTTTCATCCTTTCATAAACATAAGAATCAGCAGCTCCGATCGTTATTGGAAAACATTAAACGAAGCTTTTTCCTCCGATATATAAGAATCTGACCTCATAGATGCTGTAATGTGTCATGCGACATTATTATTTTACCATCCATTCATCCATCCATCCATCCATCTATCTATCTATCTATCTATCTATCTATCTATCTACCTGTCTGTCTGTCTGTCTGTCTGTCTGTCTGTCTGTCTGTCTCTCTGTCTGTCTCTCTCTGTCCCTCTCCCCCTCTCTCTCTCTCTCTATATATATATATGTGTGTGTGTGTGTGTGTGTGTGTATATATATATATATATATATATATGTAGATATATGAACCCCTATCCCCTACTCTGTCAGTTTCCGCCCCTTCGCTCTCACATGCGCATGTGTGCTCATGTTTATGTATATATGTGTGTGTGTGTGTGTGTGGGGGGGTCTGTCTGTGTGTACACACGTGTGTATGTTTCTGTCTCTGTGTGTGTACGTGTGTGTGTGTGTGTGTGTGTATGTGTGTGTGTGGATGCGATTGGGGATCACATTGAACAAATCAGAATATTCAATAGATATAACAAAGTGAAATATACTAAATGATATACCCTGTGTATGATAAACGTATCCTGAATATTTATCCTATGTGCATGCACGTTTGGGAAGAGAGCTCGTTTTGCAATCCCGAGATCCTTGGTTCGATTTCAGTGTTTGACATACTGAGTTTGTGTAGTGTTCATTTTTTGTTTTTTTCTGCGGTGTGAAGTTGTTTCGGTTTTGGCGTTATATTAAGTGTACACGTATCTCTGGAGTACTCAACCACTTGCACTTTCATTTATCGGATAACTAGGATGGTGGATCCATCACGGAAAGGTAAACCGGTGTGTCGAATTATATATCGTCAGTTTTAATTTTATTTCGATAAATAAAGATCGATAAAATAAATGTCAGAATGAAATATTTGATTTTATCGATATGATCGAATCAATCACTTGAAGTTGGCTCCACAGCCAGGTCGCAGTCCAATGAGTAAATCCAATATACAAATAGATACATATATACATGCATACATTTGTGTGTGTGCGGGTGCGTGTGTGTAAAGTGGAAGCGGCTAAATATGGTCACTCTGAAACAGAGCAATTAATTTTGATAACAGACAACATTATCTGTGGGTCTAGTAAACGACTTCATCTGGACATTGTCAAATTAGTGTGTATTGCGTGAGGTTCACGTGTGTTCTGTCACTACACACACGTATGATGTACTCTGTGTGTGTGCACGCACGGTAACTTGACTCCCACGCTTTTTAGCTGACGCATCTTAATTTTATCAATCAAGGCGTTTATTCATCCAGAGAGCTGGGCAACTTCTTAGAAATGAGCTAGTGTTATGACCAAAATCTATGTAAATTAATATACAGGACGAATTTCGACTACACCCATACCAAAAACATATCTCTAAATATATTTTATGGAAACCTTTCATGACATTTAGATGTTTCGATGACTACTCTCCTCTGTAGCCAGTTTTGAATGAAAGAAATTCCCCGCAACAACAAACATGCTCTGAGATCAACGCGAGTGCGTCTTATATGGAACTGGAAAACTTTCAGAATGCTGTGGTGGAACAAATGCTGGACTAAACGATTTAAAAATACCTATATATGATTCATGTGGTTAACTAGATACCCATAATCCTGAAAATGCAATCGGGGCATCTATTCACTGTGCGTAATGTTCAACTAATTGAAAATTTGGGGTGGGGGGCAACGAATAATATATATGTGAAATAAATATATGGAAAGTATGACTATCGAATATACACATATTAGCAGGCATATATGTAACGTAGGACAACCTTCCGAGCCATCTCAATGTTTCTGCTCGTGCTCACGTCTTCAACCAGCGTAGAATACGCACGTACGCACACACAAACTCTCTCTTAAACACACACGCACACGTATGTATATATTACAAATATGTGTGTGTGTGTATTATATATTGTAAATATATAAAAACGTGATATATATAGTATACATATATTATAAATATATAATAAGATATATCCATTATTTAAAATATAAATAGATGCTTAATACATATGCATGTATTAAGTATCTATATATTATACGTATAATATATGTGAGCTTGAATGTGTTATATAATATCTATAGATATTATTTAATATGATGTATATATATATATATATGTATACATTTATAAACATGCATACACATACACACATATGATATAGTATGTACTACACTCAAACGCATGCTTATCTATAGATTAAACACACAAAGGTTCACGCACGTGTATTTATGATATCCTATATATAGAACTTTCAATTTATATAAATGTTGTGTGTGTGCGTGTGTGTATACACTCACACACACGAACAAGCACAGACACACAAGGACATCTCACACACGCATACACACATATACCCCGCCATACACGAACACAAACACACTCAAAAATCATTGTCGTTTTGCATTTCCTTATATCTAACCGATGCCAAATTTTTCATCTAAAACGAACCAAAATAATTCCTTTAAAATATAAATAGATACATAAACGCAGATTATAAACATTATTATCTTTATATAAGGTTTGTTATTTTTTTCCCTATTGATTTTTGTCAGTAGAGCCGATTGTAGAGATGGTAATGGCGGTGGCGTTGTCGGTGATGTTGGGTGGAGAGATGATAGTGTTGCTATGGCAGTGCTATTGGCATTTGTCATGGTGCTGTTGGTGATGTATTCTTTCTTGTGTCGGTGTCATTCGCTTAGGAGGGTGGGAATGGAAGTAGTGCTGACGGTTTTGGTAATGCTGGTATGACAATTTGATTAGCATCGAGGTATAGTGATAGTAACAGTGTTGTGGCGCTATCGATTGTGGTTGCGGTGGTAGTGGTGGTGGTGGTGGTGGTGGTGATGTTGGTAGTAGTGGTGGTGACGGTTGTGGTTGTGGTGGCGATCGATGGTGGTGACGATAGTGATGGTGGGGATACTGGAGAGTGGTGATGGCGATCGATGGTGGTGCTGCTGGTGCAGTGTGTGGTGTGGTGGTCCTCATGTAGCGGTAGTGGTGGTGGTACCGCTGCTGTTACTGGTGATGATTGTTATGGTGGTAGTGCTGATCGAGGAAATTGTAGGAGATATGGTCGCGTGAATAGTGGAGGTGATGGTGATTGTATGCTTGACATCGTATAGGTAGTAGTTGTATTGAAGTTGATAATGTAATGGACATAGTAGCAGCGGGGGCTTTATCAATTTTGTTGAAGTTGCTGTTGTTTAGCCACAGGTGGAACCCGATTGATCCTTTATTCAGACGTAATTCATTCAGCACCATATAGTGCAATGTGTCCTTCCCTTTAAAATCGAAGCATTATGTTGTCAGATAAATTCGTTCGTTT
>NC_068982.1:90344581-90346218 GCF_001194135.2 Octopus bimaculoides | reverse complement strand
ATATATATATATATATATATTATTTTAATATATTTCCGATGTTATTTGGATTGACATGAAAAACGTTTTTATCGTAGTGTTTTCTGGGATTTTGTGGCTTTACTTTTCCTCTCCAAATTCTATTTATCGTTTATGAAATTTGGAGAAATTTTACCTCTGTTTAGATATATGACGATGGGTGCCAAGTAGAAACAAACTGAATTCATTTATCTGACAACCCTGCATATGGTTTGAGGGTGATTTCTGCGCTACTTCTAACAGCTCACACAACCACGTAGAGGTTCCATCGTTGATTGTGAGTGTTGATGGTGGTGGAGTTGTGGATGATGGTGTTGATAGAGGTGCCAGGTGAGATAGCATAGGGGTATCGATAACTGTGATGGTGACGCTGCTTATAATCATGTTGTTTTTCAAACATGCCTACGATGCAATGCCTTCCAACCATAACCGCCTTTACTTTTTTCAGACGCGTTACATCTAAGGAATATGTTATGTAATGTATCTATTTAAGAAGGCAGATTGAGATAAGAAACATGGTTTTACTGTTATTTCATTTAATCACGGTACTGTGCTGTGGATTTTGTTGATGCTGTCGTTGCTGTTGTTGACGTGTGGGAGTCAGTGGACAGCTCTGAGATTCAGGCCAACCCTGAATGAGGAAGCCCCTAATACAAGGCTTTCCAGCCCTTTTCATCCCGTCAGTGTGTATGCGGCATAGTCTGTATAGGACTACGTTAGCCACTGTGTTGCTTTTGATAGCTTAAACGGAAGGGTATGACATGAGAGCAATTCGGTTGCTATTTCTTGAACTTCAAGCCATCACATGAAAGCGAGTCCAACAAGGAAACCTCTAAGTGGCCGTTTAATCTTCTAGAACTAGCAGTTAAATCTGGTTCTCTCTTTCTCTCTCTCCACCCATCCTCTATCCCTCTCTCCCTCACCCCAAATACACCTTAAAGACTTAAAAAAAGGGAAACAAAAAAAATAAAAGTACTCGTTGGGCAACATAGTAATTGTGAACAAACATGTTCACGGATGAAATATGTTTGATTATGTGTCTATCACGGTCAGTGCTGACCCTGAGCTAAACAGCATAACCACCACCACCACCACCAACAACAACAACAACAACAGTCACGTGCAGCAGGTGTTATTGCGATTGTTTCGGTGATAGTGATTGCAAGGATAGTACTGTTTAATGAAGCCCTGGACTACATACCACAATGATTGTGGCAGCGGCGGCGGTAGTGGTGGAGGTGGGATGGTAATAGTTCACAAACGCTGCCGAATATCTAAGATTGTTGTGTTCGAATTGTCCATAAACTATGTTTTTATCACGAAGAGCTTAATGCTAATTTTATACAGGTGAGACATTATAAGGGTGGTTAAGAGTTGAAAGAAAAGAGAAGGAATGACAAGCAAATGATGTGCACCAAGGTAGACGTATAACATATCTTGGTATTTCAGAGCTCGTACAGGAACCAGGTAGCTGTGTGAAAAGAACCTGCTGCTGTAAAGGGACAGCGAAATAGCTCTCACTCTACACACACACACACGCACACACACACACACACATACACACACACACACACACACACACAGAAATGTATGCATATATATATATATATATATATATA
>NC_068982.1:90337260-90344033 GCF_001194135.2 Octopus bimaculoides | reverse complement strand
AGAGAGAGAGAGAGAGAGAGAGAGAGAGAGAGAGAGAGAGAGAGAGAGAGAGAGAGAGAAAGCATACAGTTATATTTTGGAACCGAATACTCTCTCAAACCCTCTAACAGATACACTGCTTATAAATTCATTGTTAATGATGAGTGCCTAACTAAATCACATGGTGCGATTTGCATACATCGTACATTCTTGACAACTAGTTTGTTTAATAGATTACTGGAAACAGCAAGAGAGTTTCTTTTCAATATTCATACAAGTGAGAAGTAGTGCGTTTGCAGCATCTTTAGAGCGGTACACGTTCGATTTTTATGTTCCGTTCTCAAGTCACTCTGAGGTCAACTTTATCCGTTTGGAGAAGATAAAATAAAGTGCTAATTAGTCAACTACGGTGGTCAACGTAATCGATGAAATGTTGAAACGCATTTGAGAAATTTATTATAGATCTTTTTACATTTTGAGTTAAAATCCCGCCGAAGAATTTGAACTCGAATACTCTTGCTTTTTATCCTTCCCGGTTTGATAAAATGAAGTACCTGTGAAATATTGGAGACCACGTGTATATCTTTTATCTTCTACTTGCTTCAATTTTTAGGCTGCAGCCGTTCCAGGATTTGGCAATTTCAAAAGAAGATATATCCAGACACTTATAATAAGAACTCAAAGATAAATTTGAGAGTTATAGGCGAAAGACATACACGAGAAAAATAAAAACTATCAGGGTATTGGTAAAGAGTTACCTGTATCATGATGATTTACGCTGGTATCAAAATGCTGACATCATGACAGGTGTTCAATGGTCTCTGAACACTATAAAATCTGTTAGGAATGACATAAGCAGCTGCAATGGAGTCTATGAAACCGTGACCAGCAAAAAGGGAGACAGAAAACGTGCTGCCACTGCAATACCAGCAAATTACAAGGCGGTGAGCTGGCAGAAACGTTAGCACCCCCGGGCGAAATACTTAGCTGTATTTCATCTGTCTTTTTGTTCTGAGTTCAAATTCCGCCGAGGTCGAGTTTGCTGTTCATCCTTTCGGGGTCAATAAATTAACTACCTGTTGTGTACCGGGGCCGATCTAATTGACTGGCCCCCTCCCCCAAAGTTCCGGGCTCTTTGCCGAGAGTAGAAAAGAATACTCGATATTACGCGACTCCTTTGTTTATAGTTCCTGTGGGTGTTATTGGTAAAGATGGTCGTTTGTTGAGTAGCAATTCTGTCTTAGTTTTGTTGAAGAAAGCGAGGTTGTGTTAGTGGTATTTGCTCACTAACAGATGTTTGTTTTGAAATCTCCCATAAGGAAGTCGAGAGGACACTGACGATAATGCTAACAACGTGGAACATCTTTGTGATAGTTATGATAACAATGATGATGGTTGAGTAAAACTGTTGGTGTTGGTGACGACTAAGATTTTCATAATGTGAATAATGATGACAGCTTGCGGAGAGTGGTGAACGTGATGAAGACGAGGAGTGTGCATATGTGTTAATATGCACTTAATATGTATTTGTGTGTTCGTGTAGTTGTGTCTTATATGTTTGTGATTGGTTGTGTGAGAATCCGAGTTTGTGTATGAAGGTTTGTGCTTGCACGTGCGTTACAGATGTGTTTCTGTTTATGGGTTTGTGTGTGAGTGAGACAGAGAAAGTAAATGTCTTCAACGAATACTACAAACCACTAATATTAGTTATCAATAAGTCGGCTACCTGACAAAATCGTTAGCACACAGGGCAAGATATTTAGCAGTATTTCGTCCGGCTTTACGTTCTGAGTTCAAATTCCGCCAAGGTCGACTTTGCTTTCCATTCTGTCGGAGTCGATAAAATAAATACCAGTAAAGCACTGGGGTAGATGTAAGCGATTTACCCCACCTCACCTGAAACTGCTGGCCTTGTGCCAAAACTTGAAACCAATATTACTTATCAATACTACAAATTTATTAAGCCTAGATCGAGGGTATATATTTATATCGAGCCTAATAATTATCTGATAGATTGACTCCTGAACGAATGAGACGCAATATCGACTCTAGCGGAATTTGAACTCTGAACGTAAAGGGGCATAAATAAATGTCTTTAAGACAAGCCTGTACTGTTTTTGCCATCTGATCACACAGTAGGAGTAGTAGCAGTTGCTGTAGTGATGGCTTTACATATAGCAATAACAGCTGCAATAGCAACAAAATCATCGCTACTACTACTACTACTACTACTAACACGACTACATCTACCATCCACATCATCACCACTATTGCTACCACCACCACTACCACACTATCACTGCATCTCCTTCTGGTGTTACTATTTCTACTTCCACCACTACAAGTTTCTTCCAACGATTTCTTATAATGATAAAAGGCTTCAAATTTGCAGGAAGCAATATAGTTGATTAAATATACGACACTTTATCAACAGCATTAATTTATGGAATCGTAAAGTAGAGAAATGCAACTAAATATATTAAGGCCTTTAACCTGTTGCTCCGGCGTTTCTCTCACTCCATCGGTTATTTAAGAAATGGGTTGTAACATTGGTATGGCACATAGCCACACAATTGGTAAGAGACTATACTGTATTATTGACTCCTTCTCCCTCCAGAATGATGCAAGCTAAAAGTATATTTGCATTTTAAATATTTATTAGTACCTATTTATATATACAACTTAAAATACATATTTAGGCAAATGCACCCTTCTCCTCAAATGAAGTGAGGTTGGGACTTATAAAATGATATAACGGAATGAGGTTAGATATTTTCTCTGGTAACTTCACCTATAACGAAAGAATAATATTCATATGTAGCATTTGTTTAATGCTTTAAGATTAGGATGGAAAGCAAAACATGTATCCTTTTGCTTGACTTCTGCGACTGATGTGAAGAAATGGGGAAGTGATTCCAAGACTGGACACCTATCCTGGAGTCTTGCAACAATTCGTCTAAATGAGCCAGAGGATTACGTGATAACATTAAATTTGCTGACGAGTCTTATGTATCATCTAAGAACAACTTTTGTCGGCCGAGTTTAATTCAAAAACCTTGAATGAACGTTTGTCAAAGGTGTTTTGCAATGAAATCGAATCTGAAATCCCGAAATTTCAAAACGAACAGGTAGAGGTATTTTACAAGAGTTATAGATATCTCCCAAGTAGACAATATTTTACTCTCTTGCAAAAAGAAACAAGTCAGACGTACAGGATATATAAATTTCTGTTGATATCTGTGTATCCATTTCATTTGTGACCGCTTAAAATTTTGAAATTCTCTCATTTCATATTTGTACTTGAGGAACGTTTTCTCACTACGGCTGAGTTGTTTAAAAATGCTTTGGCTCTCTAACTTACATATGGATGATTGTACATAACTATAAGTTCGTCAGGTACAAAACACAGGCGTCCTTTGAAATTTATGAATATATATTAGAAATACGCCGTCGATTTCAAAACGGGTAGTATAAGATATGTGTGTAACGAACGATACATAGCAATGATCTGGCGACAATCATCTTGAAGATTCCTCTCCATAGTGGCAATTGTAGTAAGGAAATGTATCAGATATAATTTTAAGGACTGGAATGAAAAGGTTCGCGCTCTGATTGATATCTCGATCACTGAGTGAAATATTCTTCTGCCTGCATTGGAGAAACTGTCAAAGAGCAGGTGACATGAAAATGAAATGAACAGAATATGAGGGGCATAAAGATCAAAACAATGCCAATGATATTTGGAGTGCTAAGTGGTTCTCCGTTGCCTGACGATGAAGATTCAATTGTTCGATCAACTGAATTATCTACTCCTGAATTAATCTCTGTATGGTTTTACCTTTGAAGGTGCATGGCTCAGTGGTTAGAGTGTTGGGCTCACAATAATGAGGTATTGAGTTCGTGTCCCAGACTGGGATTTGTGTTGTGTTCGTGACCTAGACACTTTATTTCACGTGGTTCCAGTTTATTCAGTTGTAGAAATGAATGTCGACGTCACTGGTGCCAAGCTGTAGCGGCCTTTACCTTTCCTTTGGATAGCATCAGTGGCATGGAGAGGAAAGGCTGGTATGCATGGGCGACTGCTGGCCTTCTAGAAACAACTTTGCCTAGATTTGTGCCTTGGAGGGGAACTTCCTAGGAGCATTCTATGGTCATTCATAACCAAAAGGAGTCTTTACCCTTTACCTTTAACGCAATTCTCAGGTAGAATCCATGTCACACACTGTGTGTGAGACAAGGTCGTACTTTTGCATCACAGCTACGATGCATATTCTGAGCTTCTATACAGCTTCCGTTTACTCATAATAACTCACAAGGTACGGAACGGTTTGAAGCTGCAGAAAACTACATTTACAAAAGATGCCACGCAGTAGATTCAAACCCGAAAGCACGTGGTTTCAAAGTGGGCATCTTAACCATCCGGCGATTGAGCACCTACTTGGAGAACTAGGTATCATGTATGATATATAAACATTAAGAAAATATGTCAGAATACACAATATTGTTCAGAATCTAAAAGATAACACGGCGCACTTCACATCCTGCCCAATACAGTTTCACTTCAGTTGCACCACTCCGTTTATTTATTCTTCTTATACAACACATTCTCTATACAATCACAACCCACTAAATTTTCAAATATTATAATCTAAGAAGCATCTCCAAGTAATAAAATGCAAACATATACTCTGCACAATCAGCACATAACAAAATAACACAACAAATACTCTTACATAATTGATATCCGGCATTTATAATATCAACAGCTCTTTATAAATCTGTGTACACAATTGCCATCCAATAACATAACATTACCCATGCATAGTCTATATACAATCACCGTTCGACACTTAAACACTCAGCACTAATCACACAATGTATATGAAGCCCAAATGCCGAACTAACATGGAATATATTCATTCTTTCAGCACAGCAGAGAAAAAAAATACAACACTAAAACAACTCTAGAAGCTACAGACCAAACTTCCGCTACACAGTTTTATACCCTTAAACACATTGCTCTACACTTACACACCAGGAAAACTGACGTGCATGATGGTTATACAGTAGAAACTCGCAGAAAACTGTTAAAAAACATGGTAATGATGATGATGATGATGATGATGATGATGATGATGATGATGATGATTAAAATGATGGTGATGATAATGATTAAGATGATGATTAATATTGATGGTGGTGATGATGGTGATGATAATGATTAAGGCTAATGATGATGATGATGATGATGATGATGATGATGAATTGGTGATAGTGGTGTTTGTTTCTATTGTTTCTGTTCTATAATTTTTGCCTCATACGGACATAGTTGTAATCACGAATATCTGATTGGTAGGTACTTGATCCCAAATGAAGCAGGGTGTAGGTAAAAATCAAAAGTTATTTAGTTCAACGCTAATTGATGTTGATTATGACGCCAACTTCGACGACGACGACGACCATGTCGACAGTGTTAATGTTGTTAACCTAAAGTACTTCACAGTTCGGTTTACAAAATATTTCCTCTGTGCCCATCGAACCATGCACCAGCTACTCCGTCGCTGCTGGCTTCCCCTTTTAGCACCACCTTATCTATACAACTACGAATCTTCTATTTACAACATTGAGAGTTACGTGTATTATATTCATCAAAGAGGCCTTCCTTACTATCTTTACACAGTTACGTGTGCTTCAAAAATACAACTGCAGCTATTCTTATTTATTACGTTTTAACTATTATCGCTTTCTTTAACTCTCCCTTACTTTTTACTTGTAGCTTTAATTTTCTGTTAACATAACTATCTCTATGTTTCTATCTACGTACGTAACATGCACTCTAAAATACTCGCGCCAACGAGGGAGTCTATGTGGTTACCTGACATGTAGAAGATAGTAGTCAAGTCCCTCAACTCGCATACTACTGTCTTACGAAACAAAAGGATACACTGTACATTGTAGGCCCAGATGCGCTATTTTGTATCTAAAAGAAAAACAGAGAACGGTAGCAACTAGAACACCTTTGTATTCTAGTTGAAAGTTGAACTGGTGTTGATAAATTATAAGTCAAGTAAGTAGTTTGCAGAGCCGAATCAGCAATCCAGATACGGTTCTTACTCATATGTATTTCTTGGCTGTATTTATTTCGCAGATGCCCTTGGGAAAGTTAGAGTACAGCTACCATCTTAATCCTCCTCTTACTTTTCTCTTCTCTCACCTTGATAGGTAATAGATAACTGATCCTCGACGAATAAGGATCTAAATATGTTGTACTGATGCGTTAAATAAATATTTTGTTGTTTTCCCACCTCTCTCTAGTTTTTTTTTTGGAGGTTGTGCGGACTATGTGTCTGTGTTAGTAGAAGCATAACACAATACCAGACTTGTTGATATGTATTTGTGGTAGTATGTAGTATAGGCACTTTACTAGACTTGTTGACTTGAACTTGTCTGTAGTTAGTAGAGACGCAACAGAACACTAGTGTTGTTGTGGTATGTGCGTCTGTGGTAAAAGAGGCCCTGCACTACACTAGAGTTGTGTGTGATGTTATACTATACTAGATTGTTGATGTGTGTCTGTGGTAGTAGAGGCACTAAACAACACTAGAATCGTTGAAGTGTGTATGGTTACGTTAATAAGGACAAATAGATAAGTTGAAATGTTTGTGTCAGTGGTAGTGGAAGCATAACAACTAATTTAATGAGATGAGTGTAACAGAGATAGACAGAAGAGAGAGAGAGAGGGGGGAGAGAGAGAGAGAAAGAGAAAGAGAGAGAGAGAGAGAGAGAGAGATAGA
>NC_068982.1:90332141-90337250 GCF_001194135.2 Octopus bimaculoides | reverse complement strand
GAGAGAGAGAGAGAGAGAGAGAGAGAGAGAGAGAGAGAGAGAGAGAGAGTTTAGACGTAATGCCGTGTTTGTGTCAGTGAAAGTAAAGACAACAAAAGCTTGGTTGACGTATACGTGATTGTGGTAGAGGAGACACAACCCGAGACTTGAAGTGTTGTATCGATGCCAGTAGAGACAGCACTACACAAGATATATTTCTGGTTGTATATAAGTACACATCAGTAGATTTGTCGTTGAATCCGTGTCAGTATTGTAGTGTATATTATTATTGGTAGTAGAAATACAACACTAGAATAGTTGTGGTGTATGAGCTAGTGGTAGCAGAGAGATTACAGAACACTAGAGACGTTGAAGTGTTGGAAGTGAAGGGGCGGGAAGAACAGAGACAAATACACAACAACTTTCGTCTTACAGGTGAGGTGTATTTATATTTGGTCCGTGTATAGATACTTGTCTCTTTCTTTGAGACAGTCGTTTATAGTAAACTTTACTTACACCTATATATATATACATACGTGTTTGTATGTGTGTATATTATGTGTGCGCACGCATTTGTTTTGGTTGTGCAAATAGGAGTTCGCGTATGCAGTGCAATAGTAGAGTTTATTTAGTCGTTCTACGCTAGTGATCATTTCGATATTGATGGACTCCAGAACATTATTGCTCCAAATAAAGCATAATGGATTAATAAAGAAATATGCAAATATCTTTAATGAAAATGATTAAACTCGAACGCAATCCTACATTCGATATAGCTCACACTTTCACATACATCCATACGCACATATACATACATATTTATCTGTGTTTATATCGCTCCCTCTCTCATGCTCATTTTCTTTCTCTCTCTCTCTCTCTCTCTGTTTCTCTGTTTCTTTTACATGTCTCTTCATCCCATTCACTCAACAACCGCAATGTCTTTCCTTACAGAACTGCCTCCCGCTTCATCTTACCATATCTGTCTTGCTCAGTCACGTAGTCTGTCTTTCGCTTGAGCGTTCCTTTATTCCGTCATTCATTCATTCATTAATTCATTCATTCATTCATTCATCCATCCATTCTTTCATTTATTCATTCATTCATGTATTCATCTAGTTATTCTCTCGAATTTCTTAGGATCCTTTTTCACTTTCTAAGCGTTTATCATTTCCTTATTATATCTATCAATAATACTTTCCTAATTCATTCTCTAATACTTCTTTTCTACAAACCTCTTTTTCATGGCATCTTGCAATTTTTTTCCCTTCACTTTAACTCTCGACGTCTCTTTTCTCAGTCCACTCAGTAACTCTCTTACTTTTCTTACTTTCTCCCTTCCTTTAGCTTCCCCCCCTCTCTCTCTCTCTCTCTCTCTCGGTTCCTTAATACATTTTATTTTAAGCTGAAATTACATAGATAACCACTCAAAGTTTCAAACAATCAATTAAAAGAATGAAACTATCTTGCTCATATATTTAGGATAAACGCTAACACAAACACAAACACAAACACACGCACGCACACAAACACGTACACCTACACGCACACAAACACACATACACATACATGCATACATACACACAACTGACGCGCGCGCGTACTCTCACGCACACACACATACACACACAAACACATGCACACATACGCTCACACACATATATATAGATACATATACATACATACATAAAGATGTACGCGCACACACACACTCACATACATATGCACATTCACACACACATGCACAAACATATATAGTCATAGGTGAAACAATGCCCTCAGATTATTGATTATGGATTAAATGTTTTTATTCACACTCAAAGTTATCTTTGAGTACTTTATTATAAGTGATCGGACATAGCTTCTTGAACTTCACATTCCTGGAATATAGGTATGTTTGAGTGTAGCGTTCAAGACATACACACTTCACGTCTGGCTGTACACCCTTTTTGTTTGTTTATTTCACCGTTTCGTTTTCCTGTCTTGTTTTCCATCCGCCACTACCCTCCACGAAAACAATTTAATTTGTGTTCGTGGGAAGAACCATTTTAACGATGCGTACTGCCTTAATTCTTCGAAATGCCAGAGTTTTAATGGTGGCAGCTGATGAAGGGGATGTTTCTATGTGGCCTGCTTGTTTGTTGCACCGTGTTTACCATTTTTGTCCTTGTTCTTTTGCCACGTCATGTACCCAGTTATGTATCTATATGTACATGTGGATGAACGTATATACATACATGTACATATATATGCATATACTCATATAATGTTTATATATACACACACACACACACACACACACACACATATATGTGATATTACGGATTGAAGAGTATTGAATTGTAACTCCGAGTTTCATCTTGCCAATCGTTGAAAGTGTTGAATTAAGGAAGCAGCGTAACAATATATAAGAAAGCATTTTCGTACACCCTTTGAAATAGGATTAGTCATCGATGTTTTGTGTGTTTGCTGAAAAACTGCAGTCTCATTCGCCTGTTCTATTTTCATACGCAGAACACGTGAAATATCTATGCATGTGCAAAATTCGTGATATTTTCATGTATTCTCTATCATGTGTAAAATACACGAAAACTTGGAAGGTGACTTATGGTAATAAAGCTTTTGCGTGGATCGATAATTTAATATTATATTTATCATATGATCTTCTTTCAAGTAATGCCAAATTTACTACATGGGAAATAAACCATTTTAGCTAATTGGTAGTTGGAAATTATCTAATAAATATCGATGGAAATGTCTGCAAGTTTTGATCTTTCCTTCAAAACAGCAAACATCTGTATAAGATCGTTACATTTCTTCGAGAGACAAAGGAAGGGCGTGTTCGAGAATGGACGAAGCGATTTGATAATTAGTAATATTTATGATCCATTAAAGTTCAAATATATTTGGATAATAATGGTGGGAGTCGTTTCAGGATGTTGGAATGCTGAGGAAATCTTATTTAAAGAGATTTTTAGTTTGCACAATCTTGCTTTTCTTTTATTGTTTATACAAAAAATATTTAAATAAAAATACCTTAATATTATAAACTATTACTTTAGAAATACATATACCGTTGAGAGATTAGATATTACGAGGGGATTCCGAAATGTTCCTGGCTTTGGGTAAAAGAAATTACAAGAGAATCAGTTAATTATGATTTTACTCAATATATTCCACTCTTAGATTCACACACTAGTAGCAGTCCTTCAATTTTTCTAAGCCCTGTAAAAGAACTCGGAAGGTTAGGTCTACAACCAGGCCTTTCGTGATACCCTTAAAGCCAGGGACTTGTCAGCACTCCCCCATAAGGTTGTTGCGATCGTTAAAAGGAGGCATGTTTTGTTGGGACGTTTTCTTCTGTTTATTATGATTATATAATGCAACTGCACTTCACAATAACACTTTCTTTTTTAGTAAAGATCGTATGATATGGCCTGCAGGGAAAATACTTATTTTTAAAGTTTAGAAAAATCTTAGCAATATTGGATCGATGATTTAGTCAGCAGGAAGGAATATCTCTTACATTTCCCATTTTTTGCATTTAAGAATATTAATGTTTGTTCCGCCTGTAACGTTTCCTACCTTTGAGGATGCATCATTGCACCATGAATTTCACGGCTAAAAGTTTCTTCGTCAGGGAACATTCGCATTATACGCTTATAACTAAGTCTTTAAAAATTATTTGAGAATTATATGTATGGTCTTTCAAAGAAATGCATGATTCACGTAGCGCTAAATGTACTTTTCTGTGGTTTATTTTTAAACCGTTTGCTATGGTTATTTATTTTCTCTTTAAATTAACGGCATGATACGTGTTGGAGCTGGTTTTCTTATAGATATTGGGAATATTGATAGGAAAGGTGTCTACAGAATGAGTAGATATCAGATATCAGTTTCGTATACATTTTTATTTTGTTCTGAAGAAGCATAGATAACTTTGGAGTTAGAAATTTTGTTAACCAGAAATAGTTTCATTCGAATCGAAATACGATTATCGGTGAGATATGATTGGTTGCCGAAAATACGCAAGAAAATGCGTCACATATGCAGTATTCAATTGTCATATGCAAAACACGTGATATTCTCAACTACGCACATGTAAAATCTACTCATCATGTCATTAGTTTAGAAGCACATGAAATAACTACCAGTCTAAAAATATATCATAGAATATAATTTAACGTTATGTGAACTGTACATTAATGCCAATGATCATAAAGATAAATTAAAAAAAAAGAAAGCCTTTTAGATTGTTTGGAACGTATAGCAGTAGGTACAAATCTGTATGGTGATCTACCGTCTGCCATTTAAAACCATTTGAACAAGAAGTTTGGTTTTCGCTGATAAAAAGATATTACCATTGAACGGGTGTTAAATATAGGATACCTATTGAGCAGAAGTATATCAGATTAATTGTTAGCCACTGATTATGAAGTTTGGTATGTTTTAATATCTTACTAGTCTTTGAGCTATGTATATAAGTGTTATGTATGTATCGATAAATAAGTAGATATATGTATGTGTGCGTGTGTGCATGTATATATCTACATCTCTCTCTCACCCTCTCACTCTCTCACTCTCTCTCTCTCTGAGAGAGAGAGAGAGAGAGAGAGAGACTGAGAGAGACTGAGAGATACATACACATACACTTGCACACGCATAAATCCATTTAGTGTTTACTATCGGAAAAAGAGTACTCGATATCATAGCAGAGATTAATGAAATGTTTCTTAGCCTAGTTAGTCACTTGTAACTCTTAGTTTCATCTGAAGAGCTTGCACAACCACCGGCGAAGCTCAGAGTAGTAAGAGATGGACACAACCCAAATAGCACACACACACACGCACACACACATGCATATGTATAAGAAACAAGTTAGAAATAATGGTCATCACATGGAGCCCATCCACGGATTTTCAGGATTTACAATATAGAATTGCGATGAACCATAACCTTGTACCCTACAGAAAGATTACCTGGAGTTCCTTACTAATCTTAGTAATATTGTTAGTCAGGTGTGCCAATAGAGAGCTTACGAAGTATTTTACCCGTATTGATAATCCGTCACTATTTGTTCTCTCTCTCTCTCTCTCTCTCTCTGTATATATATATATATATATATATATATAT
>NC_068982.1:90329116-90331377 GCF_001194135.2 Octopus bimaculoides | reverse complement strand
AACAAAAAAACAAAAAAACAACAAAGTGAGGACGTGATATGGATAGTATTATTGGACGCTCAGGAAAGGAAAGAGAGAGTGTATGACGTTTATATATATATATATATATATATATATATATATATATATATACACGAATGATATGAGCTGTTTCAAGTGTGTCTGTTTTCTATTCATCTCACTCTGGATAGGTTTACATTTTCACCTTCTCCCCGATGAAAAGTCGATGATTTATTTTTTGTTGTTTGTGTAAGACTAAACTTTTTATCTATATATAAAGCGTTCAATTGGTTTCCATCGCTTATTCTGTTTGCTTCATTTATACTCCATGTATCCCCAAATATCATTTATTATATACAACAATATCAACACACTCTGCTCATTATTCCAATTAAACAATTGCAACCTAGGCAACAAAATATTAGCCAATATCCCAACAAGGTGATAAGCGTCTTCTTTCTGTTAAAATATATACTCGAGTCTTCCTTTCTGTCTGAATTCAAGGTGGACTTCTGTCAGTAATCTAATTAATTCTTAGTCATACAGTACTTCAAATATAAAATGCTTTGTTTACACAAGTTGAGTAGTGCTCTGTATAGTACATACACACACGCGCACACGCACGCACACACATACATACTGATGATGAAGATGTAGCACGTAATCACACATGATAATAATTTATAAATATTGATCTATCCTAGTATTTTTGATACCATATTGTTACACAGAAAAACACACAAACACACGGACACACACACACACATAAACACGCACATGCACACAAAAACATATGCACGCACACAAAAACACACACACACATAAGCACACACACACAAAAAACACACAAATGTATATATTAGCTACTTATCGAATACAGGAGTGGTTCTTTTTATTGATTTTATGCTGGATTTCTTAGATTGTTTTAATACATTCCTTGTGGATTGTTTGGAATGGTAAAAGTCTCCAAATCATCATCAATGTTTCTAAACCTTCCAGTACACATGTTCTGGATGAAATATTATTACCGTAAGGGGCTGCATCCACCAGGATGGACGAATGAGATTTTACTTTATTTTCTTTTAGGTTCAAGATTAACACGACGCCATATCCACACAGTCAACTGTTTATATTTGTTTGTGACTAATGTATGCTATCTGTGTTTATTTAATAATGTGGTTGTGTTGTGTGTATTGATTCCGTCATTAATCATATATTTTTATGGGAAATTCTGTGCGATACATATATGTTCTTCATTCGAATTTTCCAATCTATTATTGCATTGTGTTGTGGTACAGCGCATTGCAAAGAATGCTTATTTATTTTATACTTTGCAAGTACATAATGAGTGATCAGAGAAGCGTCATACATTTATAGTTAGTACAACAGTTGCAGTCTTGAAATGTATAATTTTCGTGTCTGCAATCTAATTTTTAAATCACATTAGTCGTTCGTGGCTTGTTTCCTGACTTCCATGCTTGTGACCACCTATTGATAGGAAGATTTTATAATTTTGATGTTGCAGTATATTATTAGTGAGAGTTTATACTTTGCTATAATGCTATTTTGTCTCCTGTTTTATGTGGGTTTTGATTATATTTTCATCTATTCACTAATTAGTATACATTCGATTCACGTGATGCAGTTTGTGTGTAATTGAATGTATTTAATAGGTGCTGTGCTGTAGAGATGAAGTATTTATTGTGTTGTTTTCGTGCGTGTATTATGTCTTACTTTATTAGTTTATCATCCTTGATGGTGCTTAACGTTTGTTTAATTCTGTTTATTTCTTCATTTATTCCATTATCTGTGGAGGGGAATTTAAATACTCTTTGAATTAGGAAATTCATTATCATCACGGCGCCCATTGCACATACACCATACTCTAGTTCCATGCAGAAATAAACATTTACACATGACATAGTCAAACATTCAAATTTAAGTGGTAATGTCTACACAAATTGCAGTGATTCCGCCTTCCAAAAAGAAGCGGAAATACATGCTAACATCACTCCAACCAGAAGATTAGACTACCAAGGACGAAAAGATAGATAATGGATTCGAGAACTTTACTGTTCAACAAACGCTACAAGGAAATCACAAAAGCTACATCAAAAGCTACAAGGAAATCATAAAAACAAAATTAGAAAACAATCATATTTTCAGTAAGGCTGACATATATATATATATATATATATATATATATATATATACGTATATATCGAAGCATGTTTGTATTTATATTCATAAACATATGTATA
>NC_068982.1:90321516-90329106 GCF_001194135.2 Octopus bimaculoides | reverse complement strand
ATATATGCACACACACACACACACACACACACACACATATATATATATATATACATATGCTTATGTTATAAACATACAAACATACATGTATATCTGATTCCCCCATCCCTATTCTTTCAGCATCTCTCCATCTCAGCCTGTAAATACCAAGCTCTATTACAATGCTTACTCGCCCTTCAGTCTTTTCCACCATTCCCTCCAACACCTGGTATATATCTTGATATAAATGTGATTCATTGTTTCTTTCATATTCATATTTTGTAAATGGGAACCGTAGGGGGAATGATTCCTGAAACACTTCAAATTCTCTTAACCAACGCATGGATGAAATAACCAGAACATCACATCACACCACCAGCTCTACTTCTCAGATCATCATCTTCATCATCATCATTTTCATCATCACTAACCACCACCACCACCGACCGCCACCTACCATCGCCAATTATCATCAGCAGCAGCATCACCATGCCTACCACCACCACTACCACCACCACCACCGCCAACAACAACAGCCAAAAGCCACCACAACCCATACCACCACCACCACCACCACCACCACTGCAAATACCACCACTACCACCACCACCACCACCACCACCACCACCATATACATATATATATATATTTATATATTTATATATGTATACGTATCTGTGCGTGCGTGCGCACTCACACTCAGACACAATATTATATTTCAAATCAAACCTCTTGGTTTTCAAGGACATGTAACCTTTTTGTCATCATTCAAGTGCCTAATAAAAATGGTCTTTCGTGCATATTTGATGATGCTCTTTGGTTGTGAACATTTGAAACGGAAGCTGCCCGCTAGCATCCATCTTTACCATTGAAACGCTTTGCTAGGTATCTCATTAGTTTTTATCTACCGTCTATGCTAGAAAAACTATTTATTGCGTTTTTTTTTAATTTATTCTAACACGTCGTTTATAACATGGCTGAAGGAAGCCACTGGAGCGAGGCTAGACAATGGAGAAACTTCTTAGAGCTCGCTCAACCTGTTAGAAATATTTGTCAAATATGCCTCAAAGCACCCCCTGACGTCTTAAAGGAAGGATGGATATTATGAACGATATGGTTTTTTAGACTGGTTACATCGAAATACATTACATGACGGTCATGAATATAATGTCTTCAGTCATAAGTTTTCTCGATCAGAGATGGTGTGAGCAAAGATGATGAATTTAAAATTCGTTCTCAGGTTATGTTGGACTCTCTAGCTTATTTAATATTGAAGTTGTTACTAAGTTATTTACTGTAGAGGATAGATAAAATATTTTAAATTGATATATCTTTCGTCTTGATTAGTGGCAAATTAGTGATTTTGGCAAAGAAGATCAAGGAAGACAACCACTTCTCTAAAGACTAATTCTGCAGCCGGAGAACCAACTATATTGCCAGAAGTAAACTCACACATATTTACCCTTGACATTAAACAGCTTGATCCGACTCAAATAATTCAGAAATCTTTCATTTCCTCAACAGCTTTACTATCCAAGAGCCATTTGCAATTTCATAGGCATTTCTCACACATATCATATATTAGATTATCTGTATCAACAGATACCAAATCCATCAATCTCTGTTGTATTGACTTCAAACAAAGCTCTTCGGTTAGTCTCAATGCAAGGCACACGTGATTCGTTGAATGAATGCAGACAGTAGTAAATCATTTTTTGCCAATTCTCGTAAAATGTATGTTTTATTCTCCGTCGATTTTACAAGAGGAAAAAGAATCCACGTGTGACTTTCAACGAGAAACTGTATTTATAAGCATTTCTAAAATCTTACTCTTATTAATGTCGTCATTTTAAAACCCTGTTATGTATTTCTGAGTAATTTTGATCTAACTCACAAACTTTCCGTATTAAACCGGTAAAATACCGTTCTATGTTATTTGTGTTCTGCTCTTTATTATATAACACATGAAGTGCTGTGTATATTACTGACAATTGCTTAGCATCACTGTTTCATATTACTTTGAATAATCATGCCATCATTTTCCCCGGTGTGTGTGTGTGCGTGCGCGTATTTGTGTGTGTATTTGAGTGTGTGTGTGTGTGTATTTGTGTGTGTATGTATTTATATGTGTGCATGTGTGTATGTGAAAATATTGTTCAACAATGTGTTTGACAGTTAGGGGAAAGGACAGAAAACAGATATTGATAAAACCATTTCATCGACCAGTGAATGCGATTTCGATATCTAACTATCTAACTATCTATCTATCTATCTATCTATCTATCTGTCTGTCTGTCTGTCTGTCTGTCTGTCTGTCTGTCTGTCTGTCTGTCTGTCTATGCATTTGTATGTATGTGTGTATGTATGTATGTATGTATGTATGAAACTCTGTTATAATCTCTACGTATATATTATTTTCTACAGAAAAACTCTATCTAACATTGTCTGTTAAAGAGACATTTGACACTTTTACATTGATGTTTATATTGTTCTGTAAACTAAAGTTAGCTCTCTTTCAACTGTGTCTTGGCTGGCAGGTCGTTAATTCGTCGATTGAATGGTTTGGTGTAAATGCATTAATTTATACTTGCAGAATATCTTAACCCCGCCTAGATCAAGATAACTTTGAACACTTCGATATGTCGCGTTGCATGGTATATAATGCAGTGTAGATGTCAGTTCGCTACTTCCAATAAGGTTTCGATACTACTGCAGTATATCTTTTGACGTGATGTTTATTGTAACATCACTTCAATAATATCAAGTTGTAGTAACCATAGGAACCTCAATTTTAAAGTTAAATGTATTTTTGTTTGTTTGCTGTATTTGCTGTTGCTGCCCTTGTTGTTATGGTGGAACGTATCTCTGAATCGGAAGTGTAGGTGATGATAAATACAGTTTTCAAAACTACACATTTATTGACGTGTGGAAGTGTGTGAGTTGGCCTAGCTTATTGATAAGAAAGGTTAGCATTATCAACATATGTTGATGACGATCATATTGAAGGCTAGCGTTTTGGCATCGCTGGAAGCTAATTTGTAGGTGTCTTTCAGTTGATAGAAGAGACAATCAAAGGCGTCAGTAAGAACTAATATTAATTTATATGATATTTACCACCGTACGATATCCCGTTTTCTTTTCTTTCCTTACTAACTTATTATTTTCATAAATCTCCGTTGGAATCAAGAAGTTTGTCTGACATCAGGTGGAGTGTTTTCTTTATCAATCATTAACGTAGATTTTTAAATATTTCTAAAACGAGCTGCTAGAAATCTGAGTTTATAACTGGCTTTGCTAATGCGTTTTCACACTATATTGATCCGTTCAAATTATTTAACGTGTAAACCATATGAACATTTCCTCTGCAACAGAGAATTGTAAGTGCAGAAGAACCTGTGAGGAAAAATAAATTACAACTCTGATTGTACAAATTCTTAGATATGCACGCAATCACACGAAGCAAGATTAATTAAAATGCTATTATGCATTAATTAACCAGCAGGCGATTTCAAATTTGAATACAAGCGAAATTTTGTCCGCAAGCGTGAGGTTGCTCTACAACAATATGCTTATTATCATTTCCATCAATCGAAGATAAGGGTGAGAGCCAGAACAATAATCTTTCCACTGAGTATATTTAATCATATGTACGGCATAAATGATAGAATCTACTTCTATTTTCTGACATTTCTGGATTGGGGATAATATAATGTCACCATTTTGGAGGGCTTTTAAGATATTTGTTCAGCTTCCTTACTGTGAAAATAGTTCAGCTTTTTACATTAAATATACATTAAATATACATTTTAAATATATATTTAAATGTTTATTTAACCTTATTTCGTATTTATCTTCTCATAAACACGTTGATGGACATTTTTAATATTTTCTCCGTAGACTGTTCTGTAATTATTCTGTTACTAAGTTGTAGTTGAAAATAAACACATCACATAATAATAGATGCTATGGGAATGATAAAGGTGTACACACATGAATATAGACAAAAGATTAAGATTTATATATATTAATGTAGGATTTTACTGCTTTAGTCATATAGAAAATATCTCTACCAGATATGTATCTGCGTGCGTGTGTACGTGTGTGTGTGTATGGGGGGGGGGCATATGTATGTGTGCGTGTGTTTGTGATGAAAAAGTGGCACAATGGGGCGAGAAATAAATTTACAGAAAAGCAGAGAATACACACACTATGGCCGCGGACAAGCTCATATATAACGTATAAAGTTGTAACCCTCTACCTATTCTAGAAATTCCAGCACAAGTACAAAGCCACAGACATTGGGAGAAGGGCTAATTGACAATATCCATAGCAGTAACTGAAAAGTACTTTTAGATATGCCAGAAAGAAGAGACAAATTGCGACATCGGCGGGATTTGAACTCAGAACATAAGGAGCTAGAACAAATATTGTAAAGAACTTTAGAGTATTCCTCCCGGCTCTACGTTTTTGCGTTCAAATACCGCCGAAGTCATCTTTAGGCTTCTACCTTCAGAGGTTTATTAAACATAGTCGAGTATATTTAGGGTAATATCATCGACTTTTCCTCTCTTTCTTTGTGTCTTTGTTTGAAGTTATTATTATAGAGCGGTGAAGGCGGCGAGCTGGCACAATCGTTAGCATACAGAGCGAAATGCTTAGCAGTGTTTCGTCCGTCTTCACATTCTGAGTTCAAAGTCCGCTTAGGTCAACTTTACCTTTCGTCCTTTCAGGGTCGATAAATTAAGTACCAGTGAAGCACTGAGGCTCAATGTAATTGACGTATCCCCTACACCCCAAATTTCATGCTTTGTGCCTATAGCAGATAGGATTAAAGAGCGGGGCATTGGCAGAATCTTTAGAGAACCGGACTAATTACATTGCAGTATTTAGTTACGGCTCTACATTACGGTCTACGTTCAAATACCGCTCAGATATTTGCTTTCAATCCTTTCGTTGTCAAGAAAATGTAATACTAGCCAAGAAATAGGCTCGATACAATTTCCCGAAATATTTCTGACCTTGTGCCAATGTAAACAATTATTGCCGGTAGATTTGGAGAATCGCTAAAGAGTGGAGAAAATGTCAAGTGGTCATTACTCCGACGTCTTATGCTGTGAGTTTGAATCCCGACTCGTTTAACTTTGTTTTGCATCACACGAGGTCCTATAAATAAATTATCGAGGAAGTACTCAGGTCGACTAAACTGGCTAACTCTTACACACAAATTTTCAGTCCTTCTGCATTTGTAGGAAACAATCATCATTATTAATATCATTATTATAATCATTATTAAGTCGACGAGTTGGCAGAATCGTTAGCATATCGGATAAATTGCTTAGCAGTATTTCGTCCGTCTTTACGCTCTGTGTTCAAATTCCATCAAGGCGACTTTGCCTTTTATCGTTTCGGGGTCAATGAAATGAGTACTATTTGAGCATTGGGACTGATGTAATCGACTGGTCCCCGCTCCCCCAGATTTCACTGTTGTTGTTCTTATATATTAATAAAAAAAGGGTGTGAACTGGAAAATTTGTTAGTATATTAAAGAAACAGAAACCTCCTCTTGTTTTTTCTCGACTCTTCATGTTCCCATTTCTAATTCTCCCGTAGTCAACTTTGCTTTTTATTCTTTCAAGTTCGGTAAAATACAGTAACAGTTATGAACTAGGATTGATGTAATCGACTAACCCTTTCACCATATTTTTCCAGGCTTGTGCCTATATTAGAACTAGTAATACAAATTATTAGTTTCGAATTTTAGCACAATGCCATCCCAAATGCTGATAGGTAAAATCGACCCTCGACGGAATTTGAACTCAGGATGTAAAAACGGACGAAATGCGTTAAGCATTTTGCCCGGCGTGCTAACAATCCTGCCAGCTCGCTGCCTTAATAATATTTTCTACTGAAGGTACAAGGCTTGAAATTTGGTGGGAGAGGACTATTCGATCCCAGTGTTTCACTGGTACTTAATTTATCAATCCCGAAAGGATGAAAGCAAAGTCGACCTGGGCAGAATTTGAACTCAGAAAGTAAAGACGGAAGAAATGCCTCTAAGAATTTTGTCCGGCGCGCTAAAGATTCTGCCTGCTCGCTGCCTTTATAATTTCAAATTTTGGCACAAAGCCTGCAAGTTGAGGGGAGGGGGAAGTGCTCAAATGCTAATTATTTTATCGACTGCAAAAAGATGAAAGGCAAAATAAATCTCGGAAGAAATTGCACTCAGAACGTAGCGACGGGAGAAAAACCGTTAAGCATTTCGTGCAGAGTGTTACCGATTCTCCCAGCTCGTCGCTTTAGTACTCTTTAATTATTTTAAAATTTATAAGCGAACAGACGTCATTGTCAGAGCTCTCAAGAAAAAGTGATTTCTCACAGGGTTACATAATAAAAAAACCGCCTCTTTTTAAAAGACAATAAAGAGCTACGAAATATTTTAACATCTACTTTATTACCTGAAGTAGAAACAAACTTTATTTTATAGTAATTTTATTTTGTGCATATGTTTTTGCAAATATCTATTTTACTTTGTTTACTAGAAGTTCATTATTGTCACTTGTGTTGTAGGGGTAGGAGGTGTTAGGTGCAATAGTGATAATAGTGAATATGTTCTACCGAGACAGAGACAATTAAATGAAAGAGAAAGCAAAACAAAATTGCCTAATAAACAAATACAGTGATAAGCACAGACAGTTAGTGTTTGAGTAGCACCGAAGAGAAAAAAAATAATCGGCAAAATATTAATTTGAAAATAAAATTACCATCAACTCCTCTTTTGCTAGCATTGATTTCAAATCTTGACACAAGGCCAATAATTTCGGGGGAGGGGATAAGTCGATTAGATCGACCCCAGTGTTCAACTGGTATCGACCCCGAGTGGATAAAAGGTAAAGTCTACCTCCGAGGAATTTGAACTCAGAGCGTTAAGACGGTCGAAATGTCGCTAAGCGTTTTGCCTGGCGCGCTAACGATTCAACCAGCTCACTCATCATCTTGATGTTTGCATTGAGAGCCAAAAGAGATTCAGAGGATTCAGAGATTCGATGCTAATGTAATGGTAAAGAAAAAGCATTATAGAGGTATGCTACAAAAAGACAGTACTTATCTACATGCTCGAGGAATTTAGCCTAGAAAGAAGAAAAAAGGAAATATCACTTTTGTTGTTTTGAAAATTTAGCACTACCCAGGAGATGTGGGATTCTTCAAGGCTCAATCTACAAAATATCGCCGGACATGTGGGCTACCCTGACCCTACCTGTGTAGTAATTTCTCATTCCTTTGTGGGTGGGTTGCTCTTATTTGTTCTGTGTATTAAATGCTTACCGTGACCTTTAAGGTGTTTGACTTTTGACTTATTCCCTAGTTGTTATATACGCGCTTATTCGTACAGGATTTGTAGCTCCGCATGTATCATGAGATTCTTACTGTATACACACGTAAAAGGATTCTTCTTCTTCTTCTTCTTCTTCTTCTTCTTCTTCTTCTTCTTCTTCTTCTTCTTCTTCTTCTTCTTCTCCGTCTTCTTCTTCTCCGTCTTCTTCTTCTTCTTCTTCTTCTTCTTCTTCTTCTTCTTCTTCTTCTTCTTCTTCTTCTTCTTCTTCTTCTTCTTCT
>NC_068982.1:90318583-90321427 GCF_001194135.2 Octopus bimaculoides | reverse complement strand
TCTTCCTCTCTCTCTTCTTCCTCTCTCTCTTCTTCCTCTCTCTCTTCTTCCTCTCTCTCTTCTTCCTCTCTCTCTTCTTCCTCTCTCTCTTCTTCCTCTCTCTCTTCTTCCTCTCTCTCTCTTCTTCCTCTCTCTCTTCTTCTTTCCGCCTCTTCTTCCTCTCTCTCTTCTTCCTCCTGAACTTCCTCCTTTCTTATTCATCCCCTTCCTCTTTCTCTTCATCTTTCTACTCCACTTTCTTCTCTACTTCTCCCCCTTCCTCCTACTTTTCTTCCTCCTTTTCTCTCCTTTCTTTCTCCTCATGATGATGGTGCTGATGATCGTCGTCGTCGTCATCGTCGTCGTCGTCGTTGTCGTCTTCGTCGTCGTCGTCATCATCATCATCATCATCATGATCATCATCACCATTACCATTTTATTTCATCATTTTCGTCCTTCCGTTTCCTTCTCCATATCTACGTGATCATTATCCTCATCATAACCATCAATATTATGTCCCATCAGCAGCAACCGTGGCACCGGCTGCAGCGGCTGCTGCAATATTATCTTTGTTGCAAAACCACTTTTCTTTCTGTAACCCAACTAAATATCAATCGTCATAATGCAGTTTTCTTCCTTAGAAACTAGATTTTAATTTTTTTGTTTATAAACTTTTACTGAAAATAAGAGCAAAAGACATCGTTAGGAACATTTATCATTAAAGAATTCTCTAAAACAACAATAAAGACTATATAGATTTTTATCTTCCGTCTGCGCCACACCAAATACAAACGTTTCGCAATGTGTTTTATTTTATTCTATACTTGTCTGACTTCAATTTTTTATAACCACTTAGGAAAAATGAAAGTTCCCTCGTATGCTACCATGATCAGTCTTGTAATATGACAACAGATCTATAAGATGGTTGGGTTAAGTACAATTGCCGGTCAGAGAGTAAAATTATTTCACCTGAGATTAAGAAAAACACAAACCATCGTCATTTAGACTGTCGGGAAAGGAAAGAATGAATGCAGGGATAAAAATCGTGCATACTGCTAGTTGACTGGCAACCTAAAAATATTATGCACCCTCCCATAATTTTATGATTTTAAGCTTTGTAATATTTTTGTCTAGCTCTTTTAGCTTTGTAATTATATATCTTCTGTTTCAGTCATAGTGAATAGCCTAGTGGAACGGATGTTCGGATTAAGAGCTTTAGCTCGTAGGTTCAATTCCAGGACAAGACATTATGTGGTGTCCATGAAAAAAGCAAATTTTTCACGTTGTTTTTCACGTTGCAAAAAGCAGTCTCTAGTATCCGGATGTTGATGCAGTCCTTTCTCCATTCTGAACGTTCTGTTGGATTAGAGGAGAAGTTGAAGCGAAGAGGATATGCGTTCATATTTGTAACAGTGCAAGCACCTAAAACCATTGACAATAGCATGCACATATTATCAGGACACTCTCGCTTACCAACGAAGTCTGGGCGGTAAAAATAAATCGTTCCGCCGAATGTCTCATGAGATAATGAATGTTCCCTTGGAAAATCCCTGTAAAAGGCGCAGATCTGGTTATTGAATTTTTGTTTCTTTTTTTTTTATAAAAGAACAGAAATAGGCCAAGACCTCCAACACTTCTCTCTTCATAAAACCTATGTTGTCCAAGGGAAAAGTTAACGGCAAATCCTGTTTGGTACAAGTAGCAAGGGTCTTAGTCAGACCACAAAGTACCGGAAAAAAACTACAAGGTCAATGCCTTTCAGTGTACAATAACTCCGCTATTACATCACCATGAACACGTAACGATCTAATTTTTAAAACCCTATACTTTACTAACTATATGATTGGGTGTTTTAGGTTTCTCAGTAAAGCTAAAAGGAGAGGAAATAGTTAAACGATAAATATAAGCAAATGTAAGCAATCAATATAAGCAAACAGCAATGACGTCATAAATGCAGATAAGGAAGACCTCACAGAAGCAACGTGTACAACTTCACTTAGCATGCAGGGAAACAGGATGTCCATTTATATCTTCTGTATAACACTACATGTTTAACTCAACAACACACTTATCTTTCTCAGTCACCCACCTTATTTCCACTTGTACAGTTAACAGGATAGAAACCGACCAGGCGCCTGTAAATTGACGCTTGACCTAATACGAATAACAACCAAATCGTCTTCAAATCATACTCTACTGCTTCAAAAATGATTAACTTGGATAATGTAACTTTACTGGATAATGCGCGGGGTTGCACACCTGTTAGATACCATATTAAACATTTTCCTGTCTAAAACATGATGGTCATGGATAGTATACTTTTAATTATAGTTAGTATCGGCCTTGGGGTAAACAGAACAAGATGCATCAAACATGGGAGCGTATTTGTAGTGACTGGATCTATTAGAAATAGAAAATAAATGTAGCCAAACCATTTCAGCGCCTTAAGTTAGGAAGAACATATTGGACTATGAAATCTAGGATATACAAAGAAGGCAGACAGATTGGTGAACACTGGAATGCTTTGATCTCTGAGGACCTGAGAAATCATTAGCCGTGATCTTCCTCTTCTGACTAAAATAGGAAAAGAAAGTTAAACTTGCCGCATGCAGACACACGTGCGCGCGTGCGTATGTGTGTGGATATTTCAGTTTGACTAACTTATTGCAATTTTATTGAAAGTCTTCTACACTTATGTCATCTTCCATGTCATTTAAGAAAACAACAATTTTCGGGAGAAATCGATAATAAAATTTACGAACATTGAAACAATTTTTTTTTTGTAATTTTATCCAATGAAATTCTTCTATTATCGACATAGAGGAAATCCGGTTTTCCTTGTCAATATATATATATATATATATA
>NC_068982.1:90315934-90317500 GCF_001194135.2 Octopus bimaculoides | reverse complement strand
GAGGAGGGGGAATTAATGGAGTGCTCATACATTTTAACTTACTAATAGCAAGCGTATAAACAAACATTACGACTTTCAGTCAAATATTACAAGTAGCAATTCAAAAACCAATAACCGGTAATTAAAAAATAATTCAATATCGGTAAATATTGGTAACTTTTCTTTTTGCTTTCATTCAATTATGTCTATTATACACACACCTTTTGCTCTCCAGACATTCATTTCCTCTACATTGCTTTATTACACTATCTCTTTCTCTCTCTCTCACTCTTGCTTCTCTCCTTGATTGAATCTAAGACAATCGTTCTCATTCACCATTGTTTTCTATTTTTCTGCCTCTCCTTATGCTTATAGCTCATTTACATCATGTTATAATTATATACACCCGCGAAACGTTTAACAGAAACGGTAGAGACCCGGATAAATTCATTTCGATATAGATAAAAGTTGTTAATATCCATACTTTTTTGCCAGGGGTCGGCTCATATCATACACTTCTTTTTGAATGGCGACACTAACAAACGATTTGTTGGTAAAGGTAGTTTTTGCGTCGTTGTCGTTTGTTTAGAACATACGTACATATGCACCCAATGTTCTCAGTTGACTATATTTTGTATGCTCATTATTATTTTGTTATTGCCTTTGTACTGTCAAATTTTGTCTTTGTCATTATTAATATCATTCATCCTTAAAACATGGTAGCCTGTGTTATGGGTAAATAAAATAATTACCTTGTTTATATATATAATAATAACATATAAATGCGCCCTTTTAAAGCCTAGCCAGGCTCATGGGCCCGGTTTCCTGGTTTCAATGGCGCATGTGCTCCCCAGTCCATCGCAGCGTTACTCATTTTTGCCAGCTGAGTGGACTGGAGCAACGTGAAATGAAGTGTTTTGCTCAAGAACACAGTGCGTCGCCCAGTCAAGGAATCGAAACCACAATCTTACAATCATGGTCCTTACAACCTAACCACTAAGCCACGCGCCTCCACTTATATATATATATATAATATTCTTACATAAGCCTTTAGTAATGGTGAGTTTATAAACAATATAACTGTTGAGAGTAAGAGAGTGTAATAAGTTGAACCTTTATATTTTGGCCATTAACATACTGTCTGTACAGAGGTGGAGCTTATATATCTCCATACATACAGAATTGGTTCAAAAGTTACTGATACTTTCACTAGCATTAAATAGCATTGAAAAATTAGCAAGTCTACATTTAACACGCTCCTATGTTTTTGAACGTCTCGTAATATTGTAATAGTAACCTTCTTACATACATACATACATACATACATACGTACATGTACGCATTTTAGTTTATGTATGTATGTCTGTATGTATTTATCTCTCTCTCCCTCTCCCCCTCTCTCTGTCTCTCTCTCTCTCTTTCTATATATATAGGAAAAATATAAGTTCAAAATGCACTGACAAAAGTTAAAATATGTTTTACTAATATATTTCAACTATTCTCACTGCATTTTCCTATATTTCTACCCGTATGGAATAAAATAGCTTTGCTTTATATATATGTGTATATATATATATATATATATAT
>NC_068982.1:90314053-90314953 GCF_001194135.2 Octopus bimaculoides | reverse complement strand
TATATATATATATATATATATATATATATATATGCATATATATGCGTGTGTATGTGCGTGCGTGTGTGTATGTATGTATGTATGTATGTATTCGTTCGAAGCTGATGATCCATCACTTATGTCACTGTTCAGAATTTTACGCAATGCGATATTCAGAGTAGCGTCTAAGTGAATCATCAGTTTGAAATACACAAATATACTCCACGCCAGGTATTGATTTCTCTTTTTTCTCAGTTCGTGTATCCACACACACACACACACACAGTTATACTTTTAAGTAGATTACATTCCTACTCACACAATCGCAAAAACAAAACGAGAAAATACAGAGAAAAGAAAATCTACTGAAACAATGAGATCCCTCGTAGTCACATATATGTTTACATTTCACGGTTGAAATAAAACAAATGATGGAATAATTAGTCTCGGAATAGTTTTATGAAGAATACTTACGTAAGCGTCAAAACCAGTTTGAACAGAAACATATACATTAGTAAGCGAAAAGAGGGACGCATGGCTATATCTATAAACGCCTTGTGGGTAATAATGCGTTATGCTCCAAGAAACCACGAAGCGAAGCGTAAAGCAATTTTAAAAACGAAATAAAATTTTTGCTGAATATAGATGGAATTTACTTAAAGTAAGGCTGAACTTAACATATCGCGGTCACGTGTATTCAATCTGGATTTTGCTCACGTTTATTTATTTATTTATTTATTTGTTTATTTACTTATTTCTTTATTTATTCATTTATTTAGTTCTGTTGTAATGTTTGCTATCTTTCACTTGCATTAAATTCAAAATAGGAAAATCTAATTAGTGATCACTAAATCTCTTTCTCTCTTTCTCTCTCTCTCTCTCTCTCTCTCTCTCTCTCTCTCTCTCTCTCTCTCTCTCTCT
>NC_068982.1:90310454-90312287 GCF_001194135.2 Octopus bimaculoides | reverse complement strand
AACCTACAGACTCACAACAATACTTCCTTCTTAACACAAACTTTTAATCCCTTTTTTTAAACCTAACAAAACTCTCAACTCTTATGCATCCTTATTTTTCCTACCAGTTTATACATGAACTACTATTGAACTTCAAAAGCTCAAAGACAATATAATGTATGGGTATATTTATTTTTTTATATATTATTGTTTTATATATTATTTTCTTCATTTTGTACTTCTTTGTAAAAAAACATTTTCATTCTCCTTTTCTTGATAATTTGTTTTTCGCAATGAAAACCGGTTAGAAGAAATCTTTATTAAAATATGCTTCCAGTTTAGCATTCTGCCTTTTTTTTTTTCATTTTCCTATATATATATATACATATATATATATTGTTGGCATCATTTTGTCTCGGGAGACAATGAAGTTGCGCATGAAATGATCCAGTTTGGTTTTTCACTGAAGTGTCCTCTCCAGTTTCCTCTCCAGTTTTGCGCAGGTCTGGGCTAGATGTAAGAAAATCCTGGGTCGCCCAATCGTCAGGATTCCTCTCTCGACCTTGCTGACGTAGTCCAAAGGACTGCAGAGTATTACGTTTGGCACCAGCCTGGTTGCAGGAGTTGCCGGAAGAGTGTCGAGTCGAACACTAAACCGCCTACGGGGCTCCACTTCGGATTTCTTTGAAGGTTGTCTCCTTTCCGTAACCCTGAATAGGGGCCTGTACCGGGTACTGTCAGCCGGAGCTAGCTGATCCCGGGGCTCGTGCCAGGCAGGATCGTCACTCCCTGAAGGAATGAAGAAAATCGCTACCCACTACTATATATACACACACAGTATGTAGGTATACAGTTATGAAAAAAGAAAATGCATACAAAACTCAAGTATTTTTATCAAAAGAATTAAAAGTTACAATAAAATTATTATTATAGTTATGATTGATGTATTATCACGATTAACGACACTGAAAATAACAAAAGTGATGTTATCTAATTTTATGTGCAAATAATTTTAATAAATTAAGTATTCAATTCTACTCTAGACGTAAGGATCGAAATTTGGGGAGATGGGGCCAGCCGATTAGATCGTCCCCAATGCGCAACTGGTATTTAAAATATACCATCCAAGGATAAAGTTGAATTCTTAGTTATCACAAGAAGATTGTATGTTAAGGTGGGAGATCAGAAATATATGTTATAAAGGTTCAATTTCAAATTTAAATATGTGCTAATTAGTAGCCTAAGATGAACATGGTAGAAGTTGAAATACCACATCTTTATAATAACTACTTTTTTAAAAATCTAAAAGTGCGAGTAGAGCAGTGTACACACAATACTCTAAGGTCTAATCTATTATTGATTAGGTTAGGATTATTTCTAAGTTAAAAAATTTCATATATTTCCATAGAACATGATTCACATCCATATCTACTATTTCTATAAGATTGGGCTTTTCTTATAATTTCCCATTTAAGGCTAAAACTAATACCATTATACTTTAACTCCCAAATTTTATTTGCTAATGTCGTACTATTTGCCTTATGTCTTAGTCTAAAAGAAGACCTATGGTTATATATTCTCTGTTTCAGATTAATTATAGATCCTACTATATATGATTCACGGTTATCGTACTTATTATGCATTTGTAAACTACGTAACGTAGTTTACAAATAGTGTCATACAAGATTTAGAAAAATGTGTACTTACATATAAGAGACAAAGTGAACGTACGCCGCTATATATATGCATAATACAGAATGGGACAAGAACGCAAAACATTCATACAGTTAGGTGATACAAGAAACGGACAATATACACGTTCATATATATATATATATATATTTATATATATAT
>NC_068982.1:90309642-90310444 GCF_001194135.2 Octopus bimaculoides | reverse complement strand
AACGAGACATGCAACATAAAGAACATTCCCTTCATCGGTAGTCCCCTGTTTTATCTACTCCGCGTTTCGAAGGTAAGGACAAGACGCAACTTCGTTAAAACAGACGTTCTCACAAAGCAAATTGAATAAAATTTGGGATTTTTTGCAGAGGGTGAAAGTGGTAACAAAAACAGGACAGTAAAATCAAACGGTGAGGTTTGTTAAGCCAAGACGATGTGAAGTCGTGAACGCTGAAAAAAGTGAGCCTTTCATATATATATATACATGTCTTTCGTCCTTTGTAAATTCTCACTATATGTATTTATATATATATCCTTCTTTTAAATGCCCCATTGTTTCCATTCCATCATAGCTAACAGAATAACTACTTGATCTAAACGCAGTGGGACGTTATTCATCATTTATTATCTTAATCCTTCTTCTATGCCACGTTTTTACTTTTTTATGTAGTTATTTCCTTTTGTTCCAATTTCTTAGCAACGTATTGATTAAAATATTTTTATAATACTTTCAGCGCTATGATAATGTAATATTCCATTGTTTTTGCCTATGACTGCATTGAGATGGCTTCTGTCTGCTTTCTTGGGCGATCATAGTCTTTGTTATTACTACAAATTCTGCTTTCCAAAACCATTCTTTTTTATTTTTTTTTTGTTTATAGTTTGATTTCATTTCAAAGTGGAGAGTCAGCAAAGATGATAGAATACTGGCCAACTGTTTACAGGCTCCGACATTGTCTGTGCTTGAATAATATCAAGTCCACCTTCATCACGTCAAATTATATATATATATATATATATAT
>NC_068982.1:90307548-90308545 GCF_001194135.2 Octopus bimaculoides | reverse complement strand
ATATATATATATATATATATATATATACATGCAAATGTATATACGTACATATGTATATGAATATATATATATTATATAAATATATATTTGTGTGTAGAAGTGTATGTATATTTATATGCATATGTACAGATATATTAGGATATATGGATATGCACACATATGTATGTATATATGTATTATTACACATATGTGATATGTAAATATATATACGTGTATATATACACATATATATACATATGCACACACACGCACACGCACACGCACACGCAAGCACACACACAAACATATACAGACAGAGAAACACACAGACACAAGCATGTAATATGTACATGTGTATGTGTACAATATTCTCAGTTTCAGTATATATTACTATCAGAATGTGAAAGTTGTTGCAAAAGATCAGACGCTCTGCCACCGCGAAATATGCAAGATTGTAGAAAGCATATTACAACCTTCACATGACGTAGCCTCTCCATACAAAGATTTAAGTTTCTTCAATCTACAAACAACAATATATATATATATATGTACATTCATATACACACATGTATGGATATATATATATATACACACACATATATATATTTGTAAGATTATATGTGTGTGTGTTTATATATATATATACTCTTTTCCTTATTTCAGTCATTTGACTGTGGCCATGCTGGAACACCGCTTTTCGTCGAGCAAATCGACCCCAGGACTTATTCTTTGGAAAGCTAGTATTTAGTCTATCGGTATCTTTTGCCGAACATCTAAGTTACGGGGATGTAAACTCACCAACATCGGTTGTCAAGTGATGTTGGGGGCACAAACACAGACACACAAATACACACACACACACACGCACGCACACATATATATATATATATAATAATATTAGGGACAAAATCCAAAATTACAGGTAAAAACTCAATTAAAATCAATTTATAAAAAATTAAAATTAAATTGAGCTTTACAGATTAAAATATATATTTGGTTCTTTTCCCTAAAACTATAT
>NC_068982.1:90304129-90305608 GCF_001194135.2 Octopus bimaculoides | reverse complement strand
ATATATATATAAAGCAACAGACTGATAGCAGGAAATGAATAATGAAGGGGTAAATCTATCTTAGTGTACTAAGATTCGAGTAGCATTACGTTCTGGCAATTATTCTGGGTTATAATTTTTGCAGTCTGCTTTCATGTATGTTTAATAACATCAATTTACTTGTAAGCATATTTTCTGCTGCTCTGAGTAATATGAGATATAAGGTGAAAACGAAAGTAATGCCTGTAGAAATATCTGGAATATTAAGTAATAAATCCAGTAACTTGCAGCGAACAAGGTGCAAAAATGAGAAAATGGATTGAAATTTTTTAAACGTAGCAAAAACTTTGAAACAAGAAGGAAAAAATAAAGAAAGGAACGAGAAAGAGGAAATGAGAATGGAATAAATAAATTCCTTTGGACGTATATCTTGCACAATTCAGCTAGTAAGCAAATAAACAACTAGATGAATCATCAGTATAACATTTCTTGATAAAAATATAATGAATAGATAACTAATGGAAAAATGTTTAGTGCATGTGTACTAAGCAAGCTTGCATAGTAACCACGTGGTTTCGGTCATAGCACCTTGGGCAAGTGTCTTCTGCTATAGCCCTGGCCGATCAATCGATCGATGCGTTTTGACTGACGGAAACTATGTCAGCTTGTCGTGTTTGTATATAAATCATATGTGTGTATGTGTGTGTGTGTGCGCGCGTGTGTCTGTGCATGTGTGTGTGTGATGGAGCTAGTTTTCGATTCCTTGAGCGGCGGTGTGTGGTGTGCATTAGCAAGAGTCTTCATTGCACATTGCTTCATTCCAGTCAACAGTAAATAGTTAACCCTTCCGCAGAATTGCATTTCTTTCATGTGAGATACTGGTCTACTCACCTAGCCAGCCGGATGGCATCTTTCAAAGGCTATGATAATGCTTAGATGTGCATTTTACAAGTGGTGCATAACAACAAAATATAGTCTGCTCAATACATGATGATGATGGCCGTCCACTTGTGATCGAGGAAGACCATTGGTGACCTTCACGAACACCAGCATACATTCATACATACCAGAGTAAGCACATAAATGTGAAATAAGGTGGAAAAAAGGTACCCGAATACCGGAGGTAGAGTGATATGCTTTATTGAGAATGTACACACGCACACATACAACCACAAACAAATAATTATACACACACACGTGTGTGTATAATTATTTGAGGGTTAAGGCTACTACTTATAATTATATAATTATTTGAGGTTAATTATTGAGGGTTAACAAGGCTACTACTGATTAAATGCCGAGATGGAGACGAGTACCAACGTTCCACGTAGCAGGCTTGATAATTTATCTCGACAAGCAAACAATAGAGGCGTCGTTAACCCACAAATAAAGAATATTTATCTACCAATGTGGTGTTGAGCACTCGTCATCACTGTTAGATATTAGCGTATATATGAGTGCTTGTGTGTTCTTTGATATATATATATATATATATATATA
>NC_068982.1:90293855-90303581 GCF_001194135.2 Octopus bimaculoides | reverse complement strand
TATATACATGTATATGTGTATGGGCGTGTAAGTGTATGTGTGTGTGAGTGTGTGTGTTTGCGTGGGTGTGTGTAAGTGCCTTTGAGTCTGTGTTTGTGTTTGTGTCATACCCCCGATTGACAGCCGGTGTTGGGTTATTTATGTTTCCATAAATATCGGTTTTGCAAAAAAAGAAAAAAAGGAACAGTACAAAATAACAAGTACTATACTTTTAACAAAACACTTATGGGGTGGATTCGTTCCACTAAAACACTTCAAGATGGTGCTCCAGCAGGGCCACCTAAGAGACCTACGGGATGTGAATATTGGTGCCTCCAAAGCAAAACTGGATCTGCTCCTGCCAAGAGTTCCGGTTGAACCTGCCTCGCGGAAAGAAATACAGATATGAGGGCAGCGACATCAAACTCCTTCAAACACCAAATGCCACATAGCAGAGGAAGTTTTCCTAGTAATGAAAGTGTAGACGCCGTGTCTGTGTATAAATATAATATATATATAAATATTGTGTGCGCGTATTTGTGGCTGTGTTTATCACCTACACCGACCGCTTGAAAACTTGTTGGTTTGTTTGTGTCCCCGTTGTTTGCAATAAGGACATACAGTACCAGACTTAAAATGAGAAAAAAGATAGATAAATAAGCAAAAAAAAATAATCATGTACTGGGGCCGATTTGTTGAACTAAAAGCCTTCAAGGCCGTGCCCGATCATGGCCGCGGCCTAATCTGCAATGATGAAAAGATAAAAGATAGAGGCGAATGCTTTTTCAAAATAGATTCAAAAGAATGCTACTAACCTCAATAATCCTTGTGTTGGGTTAAGGTAGGAAAGACACAATTTGACAAATATCCAAATTTCTCAGTGGAACTACTCTGTTCAACACAATTATGTTAACAGATACTTTCAACATCGGAATAAATAATGAGCGAGAATGATATCAAGTATAACATATTAATATATATATATATATATATATATATATATATATATATATATATATATATATGTAGCAGAAATATATTCTACAAACATATTAAAAAGAACTATTTTGTAGTTTTAATCCAACAAGCCTACCGTTCCCCGATTAATGTCAAATACTACTAACCCAAGGACAGTTCTATGTTATCCTCGTAGTAGTCTACAATACCTACCACACTTCTAAACCATGATATTCTACATTCTATAAAATACTAGTAATGTTCACTTCATTCGTAGCCCTTATCTGAAATAAAAAGATTAATAATATTGGTCTCAAATTTTGGGACAAATCCAGCAGTTTCGGGGAAGGTGCTTAGTCAATTACATCGATCTCAGTGTTCAACTGGTAGGTATTTTATCGACCCCAAATGGATGAAAGTCAAAGTCGACCCCGGGGGTATTTGAACTCAGAACGTAGTAACGGGCGAAATGCCGCTATGCATTTTACCTGGCGTGTTAACGATTCAGCCAGCTCACCTTGAAAAAAAAATGTAATAGCGGATAATATTAATTCTCCTTATGGGAAGGTGAGCTGGCTGAACCGTTGTCACCCCGGGCGAAATACTTAACGGCTTTTTGTCCGTCTTAACGTTCTGAGTTCACATTCCGTTGTGGCCGACTTTGTCTTGCATCCTTTCGAGAACACTGGCACTGATTTAATTGGCTTAGACCCCTCACGCGAAATTTTTAGCTTGGTGCCAATTCTTGAAACCAATATTGTTATTTTAATTATTTATTATGCAGAAATTTTAAGAACTGTGTATAAAACAAACAAGCATAAATCTTAAATATATATATTCTGTGCATCATTTTGCTTATTACCTTTTATCGGTTCCAGTCATTGATTGTGGCCATGCTGGGGCGTTGCCTTGAAAGACTTTAGCCGAATGAGTCGATTCCAATACTTATTTTTTTATAGCCTGATACTTGTTTCATCGGTCTTTTAATCGGAACTGATAATTTAGGAGGACGTAAACAAACCAACACTGGTTGTAAATCAGTGGTGATGGACAAACACAAACACACAAACCCATAGAAATATATACAAATGTATACAACAAGCTTCTTTCAGTTTCCGTACACCGGGCTCCACTCATAAGGCCGACTCGGGGCTATAGTAGAAACAACTTACCCAAGCTGCCACGCAGAGACACTAACTCCGAAACCATGTGATCAGGAAGCAAACTTCTTACTACACACCAATATCTGATTCAAACTTTTCATCCCGCCAAATATAACGAAGAAATGATTATGCCCCATGTACACTGTGCAGTAAACAGAATCCTTTTAGTCTTTGAGTTTGCGCTTTGTAATCAAAGTGGAAATATTCCTAATTGACGGTGATTCAGATATTTCAGAGACTTCCATGAAAGGTCTTTTTTATCGTCCCTTTAACAAAGTATTCTGTAGCTCCTAGTTTAGCTAAATTCTAGCCTTGTCATAGTTTTTGCAAATTTTTCTCCATTTTCTCATTAACTATCTTTCATTTCAGCTTCTGTTTCCGATCTATGAATAAAATAGAAAATAGGGATTCGTTTTTATTCTACGTAATACAAAGCTATTTCTGTTAATGTTCCATTATTCTCTATCACATGTTTTTGTAATCCTACGGTGGATACTTTATAATAGTTGCCTAACTGCATAAGGCCTCTGACTTTCTGTATCCAAACTAAATATAGTCTTTCTATAGCAAATTCTCGAATTCACAGTGTAAATGCAGTTTTTTTTTGTTTTCTTTTTCTTTCTAGTCTAACTAGTTTATTTTGGTCCAGTAGAAAATATTACTTATTCCTGCGACGCAGCTAAAGTACTGATGCCCGTCTCCTTATTTTTTAACGTTTCTACATCCAGCTCAATTTTATGTTTTAATTTAATGTGTATATAATATTCCTTCTTAACCTTTTCTTTCATTTTTCTGTGTTGTGTAGTTTAATTCATTGATTTTTTTTTAAAGTAGTATTTGTATGTCTGAGATTGGCTTACTTCTCTTATCTCTTTTTCTTTATCTATCTTGATATGTGTTCTTAATTAATTTTCCTCTCTTCAACGTTGCCTTGGCGTATTTTACTAATCTGACTTTCAGCTTCTGTTAATCCATATTCTGTCTACAGTTAGTATTTCTATTTGTTTATTATCTATAATGTACTTCAAACTATCCATAAAGAACAGACCGCTTATTGTCTTACTATAGCAATTGTATCCGAGTCCATTCTTGTTTAACAGACCAGTTAAAAGTGTCTGTGCTTGACAGAAAAAGGGTGGGAAAAGGGAATCCTCTCAGAATATTCCTCTTGAAGATAAAGGGAATTCACTTTTTATAATTCTTTCTATCTGTAACCTTGTTTAAAATCTACTCATAACATGTCCCTCTATATATTCATATTATTGGTTCTACTTAAATCATAACTGATATTTCTAGAATCTACGTTTAAAGTTTACTGTCATAAGCCTTCTAGTTTAAGGTTTACTGTTCAAATTCTTCCGTGTCTTTCTGTACTCTCTGGTTATGATCCTGTTGATAGACGATTGATGTTTACAGCTGTATGAGGTTTTACAGAATCCCATCAGCCCTTCTGGAACCATTTTTGTTTTGTTTTGAGATGCTTATCCTCGTCGAGGTTAAGGATTTTGTAGATTTAAGTAAGGAGCATGTTATAGGTTTGTTTTTTTCAGCTCTAATTCTTAGACATTGAGTCTAGTGTGAACCAGTCACATATTGTCTGATGCTCTTTTACGACTTCATTAAACTTCTCTGCTAGCACTTTATGTGTACTTGTTAAAGCCTAGAAATTGAAATTTGATGCCCTGACACCTTCTAGTTTTTTTCAAAAATACCTGTTGTCATGGCTTCCAACGATTTCTCAAATGTTCTGTAAATTCATTTAAGCTATCTTGTCTGTGTGCTTTCATCGCTGCTGTAGGCCTCAAAATTATTTTTGTTGTTATTGCCCTTGGTACTCCATTGATTTTTATTATTCTTTTCACCAAGTTCCTGATAAAACCATTCTGGGTTAGAATTGGACTCTTTGTTTCTGTTTTGGGTTATTGTTTTTCATTACAACGGATCCTTTTCGCTGTAGCGAGTATGTCGTTTTATGAACTCTTAGATTTGGATATGTATTGTATTTGTCCCTCCTCGCTTCCTTCCTTGTCTTTTTATTGAATTTGTTTGGACTGAAATAACTTTTCTCTTATTTTCTAACCTTTTCTGTGCGTGTTTTCCACGTTGTTTGTTTAGGTTTTGATATTTCTATTTAAGTAAACCTGACTAACTGTTTACTTTTCTAACGACGGTGACTGTTGCATATATTATTTCATTTAGTCAGGTGATATCGATGTTTGTGTCTGTAGTAAGCTCATATGTGACAACTATGTTTGCTAATTTACTGCCGTTGCTATTTCATCATTGTGTTTTATATCAATGCTTTGCACTTTTATTTGTTTGTCCAGAGGAAAATCGATTAGTTTCATTTCTTGAATTATTTCCAATTTTACATTGTTATCGTCATGATTTTTCCACCATTAGAATTTCCTATTCTTAAATCTTACTCATATTTTCTTTAATATACTACTGCTTATGTTGATCTAACTTGTCTTTGAGTGTACAGTATGCATTTTGTGATTTGTATTTATTATTATTATTTTTTACTTTCATTTATTTTGCAAATGTTAATTTCATCATCGAGGTCTAATTTGTTTCTAGATAAAAAGATTTTACACTCACACTTTTCGTACCTATTATACATCACACCCAAAGTACACATTCTCTGATTTCAAACTTGGACTATATTATTATTAGTATTTCATCTGTTTTCATGTTCTACGTTCAAACTCTGCCAAGGTCGACTTTACCTTTCATCTTTTCGGAGTGTCGATAAAATAAGTACCAATTGAACACTGGGGTCAATGTAATCGACTTATCCCTTCCGCTGAAACTGCAGGGCCTGTGCCAAAATTTGAAATCATTATTATTATTATTGTTCAGTAGTTTTATTTTTATAACGTGCTTTCACTTCACTACCGAGCGCAGCTCTGTGCGCCTTGGGTATGTGCTGTGGTTTGCTGTGGTGCTCTTATGTTTACTGTATTGAAAGTGTTTTGCGTAGAATGTGTGCAGTACCCAGTAGTGCAATTTTCTGTATGTTATATATATTTGTAAGTCCTGGTGTTTTTGTTATGTATTTGTCTGAATATTTTATTATTATTATTATTATTATTATTATTATTATTATTATTATTATTATTATTATTATTAGTAGTAGTAGTAGTAGTAGTAGTGTTTTATTGACGTGTTTGGAGCTGAATAAAAGTGTCTTAAAGAATCCAGTAGGAAAACTGGATTTGGATTTAATGGAAGGAAATCTGTGTGTATAATTTTATCGATAAAAGACTTTGAATCAGTTTCAGTATTCATACCTTTTAACTTAGGGTGGAAAAAAGATTTATCTTCGGAAACTTTGCACTTTTATGTCGAGTAAAGTTTTTGTTGTATTGGGAAGAAGTATTCCGTGCACTGAAGGTAGTCACTGACAGAAAGAAATACAGCAACTAAAAAGTGTGACGAAAAGCCTAACACGAGCAGAAGTACTGGGGGAGCACCATAGCCATGTGTTGTGAGGAATTCTTTGGGGTTTGGATAATTCACCTTTGGGACCATGGGTGTTTCGTTCAACATCCTTAAACAACTCTTATTCAGGGACTTTTGAACAGGATGGGCTACTCGACCTGAAGAAAATTCTAACTGGGCCCCACTTGCAAGGCCATGCTCTGTTTATCTTGATATGAAATCACCATATCGCGCACACACATGGTTGTGATGTAAGTGCCTGGTGTACTCTTATCAGCAGGGTAGTCGTGATGGGTATACTGGGCTTTGTATATTTTACCCCGGTGTCACTTTGATAGCATGCACTGCTCTCCCACTCAGTAATAAAAATAAAATAATAATAATAATAATAATAATAATAATAATAATAATAATAATAATAATAATAATAATAATAATAATAATAATCATAATCATAATAATAATTATTATATATTGTCGCGTGCTGGCAGAATTGTTAACGCATCGAATAAAATACTTAGCAACGTTTTTGCCAGTTCTTTATTTTCGGAGCTCTAATCCCGTCGAGGTTGACATTGCATTTCATCTTTTCGGAGTCGAGAAATAAGTACCTATCATGTACTGGCGTTGACATTATTGACGTTATTGACTGGCCGCTTCTTTAAAAAAATTCAGCTCTTTTGTCTTATACCTATAGTAGAAAGAATTATTATTATTATTTCCAGTATCGTTAGACATCGGACAAAACGCCTGCGGTATTTACTCTTCATTCCTTGCCTTCTGAATCCATACCGCGCCAAAGTCAACATTTCCTATCTTTTCGGGGTTTCATAAGATAAGATACCAATCAAACATTGGTTATTTTATGGTTTCTATTACATTACCTCCCCTCAAAATTGCCAGCCTTGTACTTAAAACAGAAACCACCATCACCACCATCACCATCACCACCACCACCACCACCACGCTTGTCTTCGTCGTCGCCTTCATCATTCTGATTTCAACATATTCATGCGAGGTTCTGCTGCACAACCAAGTGTTCGTAAGGTGTGTGCAGACTTATCGTTTTGGAATTTAGAATATTGTGTTTGCATATCGAGTCTGTTTTGCTTGGTTATTGAGTGTATTTTGTTGTTCCTGATGTTTACTGTTTACATCAGTGTTTTCTTTGTTGTGTAGAATATGTGTATTGTTTTGTTTGTTGGTGATCATGTAGAGTGTGTACTGTATAGATTACGTTAGTTGTGTTATATTATTGGGTGGTAATATGAGCTGCGTGTGTGGGATGTGTTATAGTATCGAATATCGATTATGTAAGAGTATGCTTTGTGTTATTTTATCGGTGGTAATTGTGTAAAGCGTTTGCTGTGTGGGTTGTGATATATTATCGGGAAGCGATTGTTTAGAACAAGGGCGGGGAACCTTTTTATATTGAAAAGCTGCTTTCAATTAAATGAAATTTAAGACTGCTACATGAAAGAAAAATATTAAATATACACAAAATTGTAATTACATTTCTGCTGAAAATTATATAATTAGAAGTATTAATCATAATTATTTTATTATTATAATTATTTAAGTAAGAAATATACAGAAAAACTAGAAATTTATAGGTTTAAAGAATTTAAGAATATTGATTTCTAATTTTGGAACAAGGCCAGCAATTTCGTGCAAGAGGGTTTAGTCGATTACATTGACTCTAGTGTTCGAGTGGTACTTATTTCATCGACCCTGACAAGGATAAAAAGCAAAGTCAACGCCAGTGGAATTTGAACTCAGAACTTAAAGACGGACGAAACGCTGCTAGGCATCTTGCCCAGCGTGCTAACGATCCTGCTAGCTCGCCGCCCAAGAATGTGAGCATCTTATACTATAAATAATAATATGTTATCAAGAATATATATCCTTTACTCAGAATCCAAATATTTACTAGAAAGTAGCATTTAAAGGACTCAAACTTCACAGGTCTCTCATACCTGGAGAAGAGTTTACTTTTTCGCTAATAGACACTGATAGTGAATAGTATGTGTTGCGTAGGTTGTGTTATGTAATTGCGCTGTGGTTCCGTATAGTGTGTGTTGCGTAGTTGATTTGAAGGTGATATCGTCTATACAATGTATCAGACAAGACGAATTTGTGAACTATGAGCAGAGGTTTATGTGTAGCAATGTTTTATCAGTATTTTTGTGTCTGTTTTTTATTATCCTTTGTTCTCTAATTATTATCATTATTGTTATCATTTATTTATTAATCTATTTATCATTCTTCTTCTTCTTCTTCTTCTTCTTCTTCTTCTTCTTCTTCTTCTTCTTCTTCTTCTTCTTCTTCTTCTTCTTCTTCTTCTTCTTCTTCTTCTTCTTCTTCTTCTTCTTCTCCTGCCGAGGTTGACTTTGCCTTACATTATATCGGGGTCTACAAAATAAGTACCATTAGAGCACTGGGGTCAATGTAATCGATTTACCACTTCCCCGAAATTGGTGGCCTTGTGCCAAAATTTGAAATCATTGTTGATGTTGTTGTTGCTGCTGCTGTTGTTGCTAGTCGTATTTTGACGTTCGTATTCAACATCTGCTGCTTATTTCCATTTCAAATTCATTGTAATGTGATAGATTCTCGACTTTCGAGACCGTTGCACATAAAGCCAACCTAGTTGGTCAATGTCAAATCTAAAAGACATTTGAATTAAACAATATATAGCGAACTATATCACTGAATGATAGAAAAATGCCATTCTGTGTTCTGTAATAAAACTTTTGTAATGTCCCCGAGATTTGAATAGTCATGTTATCAGTAAGTCTCAAGACAAGATTTCGCCAACAGGATCAACGCGAAACTATGTTAAAGTATAAATAATGCTCACAAGAATAGCAAAAAGAAAAAAGCAATGACAATATATATTAGAAACAAATAGAGAAACAAGCAAAATACATTGACGTAGAAGTAGAGATAACCAGATAGTGTAAACTGCAAACAGAATCAATTCCCATAATGAAAAATACCATAAATGATAAGCAAAGATAAAGCTAGACTATATTACCATGACACCGCGATTTACAGACACAACATATATAACATATTGGTGTTCTAAGTCGGTGCAAGTCATACAATACAGATGTTGAGTTTGGATACATTTGCATAATAATAAGAGAAATTCGAGGACATGTGCTTTGTCTGAAAGGGAGAAAATGATGTTTTAATAATAAAAGACAAAAGAAACAAAATTGCTACAAGAGAAGTGTTTGTCCTTAAACGTCAAATGCTGCTTGGCGACTTCGTTTCTTTTTTTTACAGGTTCAGGATTGTATGTTTAGTTAAGAAGATTTCTTTGAAATCACATGGTTTCAGGTTCAATCCCACTACACGGTACGTTGGTTAATTGTCTTTTACGATAGCTCAGGGTCAACCAATAATTTGTGATCTTCGTAGACGGAAATTGTGTAGAAGCCCGTCAAATATGTGTGTGTGTGTGTGTGTGTGTGTGTGTATGCGCGCGAGTTTATGCGCATGTGTGTTTTTCCGTCTGTGTGTCCCATTCCACGTCGCGATGAGTATTGATTCATCAAAAGAAAGCTACAGAATAGATATGAGACTTGACATTGAAGGACTGGGGTGATTTTATTTGACTAAAACCCAGCATGGCCTCAGTACAATCACCAAAATCAGGCAAAAAGTATAAGAAACAGTGTACGCTAATAATACACAGAGAAGCTTCAATGCAGCAGAAAATACAAAAGTAAAACGAACAAAAAAAAAAAAAATTAAAGCACAGCATGCAGCCAAGACACACAGCTACCAGTTGAGTTCAAGGAAACCTCACAAGAAAGAAAACTTAAATATATTGAATATACATTAATCTTCGAGTACATGTATGCGACATCATAATAACTTGTCTTTTTTATTTGCAAAACAGCATAGCAGAGAAAAATACAACTAAAATCAATAAGCATTCATTTTAACTAATCTTATAGAAGTTAACCAGTTTTTATTTTGTGTTAAGTAAACTAAAACCTCATATTTACGGCTCCTTTATAATCTGGAATATTATACTTGAAATAATTGAAATAATTGACACACACACACACACATATATATTTACACACGCGCACTCACACACACACACATATATATAATAGATATATATAGTTACATACACGCACACATATATTTATATATGCACATACAT
>NC_068982.1:90286758-90293845 GCF_001194135.2 Octopus bimaculoides | reverse complement strand
TATATAATTTGTTTATTTACTGTTTTAATCAACATCAGTGGGATGCTTGTTCGAATAAGGAAAACATATTCCAGAATTTGATGAAATTAAATAAAAAGCAAAAAAAAAAAAATACAAAAAAACGAAAAAAAAACAAACAAACCGAAAAGGAGCCACCGTCGCCATTGCCGGTGCTACCTTAACTATCGACAACTAGCAAACAACCGGTGCCACCAACAGTATCCAAACGACCACTATAACAACAAGCAGTGTTAAAGCCTATGCCGACACCCCACCACCACCACCACCACTATCATGACTATCAGTGATAAACAAATGTTATCACCACTGCCACCATCACCACGAAAATTTACCATAAGAATCACTAGCGTTGCGCCACCGCAACGACAACATTACCAACATCTCTGTTGTCTTCCCCTTCGTATTACGTTTCTTTTTTTATTTTACTATTCATTCTCTTTATTATTTATAAGTTTTTTTTTCTTTCTTTTCCATGCATTCTTTATGTCTTCCATTTTGGTTTCTATCTCTGTGATGCTTTCTTTCTCTCTATATATATATCTCTCCTGTTGATATTGACACTTCATTTATTCCGCTATTCTCGCGATTCAATTTTCTCCAACTCATTCTCTGAATCACACCCTTTCTCTATCGCTTTATATCTGTATGTTTCGTTATCATAACTAAACTTGCCACTGCCATCACCATTACTGCGACTACGAACGCTCTCTTTCCCACGTTTTTTAAAGCTATTGTTATAGCGGAATACACACAAAATAGCAGTTTAGATGGTTATAAACAACGGTGTTAATATCAAAATGTTTTGTCTCCACTTGATGTAAAATTTTTATTGATTCTCCGTCATTAATTCCATCATAAAGACATTATATACTGATTTAATTAGCGGGAATATTATCTTGAGGTGTGATGACAATAAGTCTCCTCAAATCTCAAGAATATTTCTTAAGGTTCTGGCAGAATGTACGCTAGCACTTTTCTCCAGGTCAATAATACGAGTCTCAGTTCCAATCACTTTCAGTTTCTTACGAATCAGTTTGAGCGTTGTGTCAAGTGCACCACTTACTATTGGAATAATTATTGTTTTAATATTCCACAACCTAGGCGAAACAGTGGCTGTGTGGTAAGAAGCATGCTTTCCGACCACATGGTTCCGGGTTCAGTCCCACTGCGTGGAACCTTGGGAAAGTGTCTTCTACTAGAGCCTCGGACCGACCAAAGCCTTGTGAGTGGATTTGGCTGGCAGAAACTGAAAAAAGTCCGTTATATATATATATATATATATATATATATATATATTTATGTGTGTGTGTCTTTGTGTCTGTGTTTGTCTTTCTACCATCGCTTGACAACTGGCTTTGGGATGTTTATGTCCCCGAAGCTAAGTGATTCGGCAAAAGAGATCGATAAAATAAGTACTAGGCTTACAAAGAATAAGTCCTGGGGTCCATTTCTTCGATCAAAGGCGGTGCTCCAGCATGGCCGCAGTCAAATAACTGAAGAATGATAAGAATAAAAGAGTAACCTCTTCAATCTCTGGCTAGGTCCTGATATTTCTCAACTTTTTTTTTCAATTTCTTTGGTTTCTACTCTGTTATCGAATGACATTACAAAGTCTATGATCTGCTAGCAGAACACTATAGACTGATCAATGTGGTGCATTAGATCCGACGTGTAGAAAAAGCCGAGGTTTCCCATTCTTCAGCAGAGGGCTAACCAAAAAGACACGGCCGGTGGTAAATGATCGCCTTGGGATGATCTGTGGAAGATGGATGCTGGAAATGCAGAAGAGATTTTTCGTGACATCAAAAATTTTCAAGCAAAACACAAGAAAAGCAACTCATCCGCGCTTAAGATTGATTGAAATTAACGGTTCTTCGAACCACCAATGATAAACAGGAATATTAGTCGGGGTCTCTGAAGGAAAAAGATAGGAAAAATATACTGACTAAGGGGGAGATCGGGTCTAGTTCTGTGGGACCCTTGAATAATAATGTTATTGGTGAAAACTACAGTACAACGTATCAGACGAGGAGTCAAAGTTCTCGCTTTATTCGAGACCGTAACTGTTCACGCGTACTTTTGGAAGTAGTAGATTCGAGATCCAGGAGCATAAAGTGACCATGGTTGTAGGGTAGTTCGATCCAAACTATGCTGTGTCTACGGATGGGTTAGTCTTATTTCTTTGAATATATGTTCACTATAAGACAGCTGACTGCCAAAATCGTTTGCACGCCGGGCAAAAAGGTTTAGCGACGTATCGTCCATCTTAACATTTTGAGTTCAAATTCCGCCGAAGTCAATTTTGCCTTCCATTCTTTCGGGGAGTCGATGAAAATAAATACCAGTTATACAATGAGGTCGATGTAATCGATTACGCTCATCCCAGAAATTGCTGGCCGTGTACTAAAATTTGAAACCAATATATATTCACTTTTTGTGTATATGCACGCACGTGCGCACAGATACACATCTGTGACTTTACGATGCTTGCATCTATTTCCTTTTCCTATTATTGATGCTTCTTAATATATGATTTGGCAATTTTGGCTCTCTTCAGTTTTTAGATGTATAAATGTACAATTGCATCTACCTTCCCTATAACCATTTTCGTAGACATTTTGTACATACTATCTTTGTGGTAAAGAAAATCAATTATTGTTTTTGCCGTCATTCTAATATTATTATGATGATGACATTATCAGAATTTAAGTGGTAAGCCTTAAGAAATGGCCTTTTGGGTGTCACAGTCAAAATAAATGGAATGGGATTCAATACGTCGATATAAGAAGCATATCTAAATAAATATGACAGGTAAAAGGAAAATAACAGAAAAGAGGAATGAAGAAAATGATAGGATGGGAGTGGCTGTGTGGCAAGAAGCTTGCTTCCCAACCACATGGTTGCAGGTTCGGTCCTACAGCACGGCACCTTGGGCAAGTATCTTCTACTATAGCCACCAGAGCCTTGTGAGTGGATTTGGTAGACGGAAACTCAAAAAACCCGTCGTATGTATATTTATTGTGTAGTGTGTGTGTGTGTGTGTGTGTGTGTGTGTGTGTCTGGGTTTGTCACCTACTACCGACTGACAACAGGTGTTTATATCCCCGTAACTTAGCGGTAGTAGATGACAAACCCAGACACACACACACACACACACACACACACACACCCTAGCAGCAGAATCCAATAGAATACATAACAGGCTTTGAAAAATAAGTAGTGGGGTCGATATATATATATATATGTGTGTGTGTGTGTGTGTGTGTGTGTGTGTGTGTGTGTATGTATGTATGTATGTGTGTGTATGTATGTAGAGAGAGAGGGAGAGAGAGAGAGAGAGAGAGAGAGAGATGCACACACACAGTCACACTTACGCATATATAGAGTGTATAAGTATACGAGGATGCGTGCGTGTGCGTGGAGGGGGAGATTGACAGAACAATACCCAGAAGGAAGAAAGACAATAAAGAAATGATGTGGTAGGAGGGTGGTGCTGTTGCCTGAAGTGATGCAGTTTGTTTTCACACAGTTGGTATCTTTAGTAATACAACATCGCTCAGATCGTCATTGATCAATAATCACGTTATGTCATCATTGTTGCTGTGCTTTTACCACCGTCTCCACCGTTGTCATACCCACCACCACCACCACCACCACCACCACCACCACCATTATCCTGATCGTTATCGTAATCGTTGTCGCTGTCGCCGTCTTTATTTTTGTCATTGTGTTAACATCGCCAGTGACGCAATTGTCGTCCGTCTGTTTATCGTGTTGTCTTTTTGTCATCGACTTTATTATTCATCGTGCAGCAATTGTTAGCGAGTGCATGTGAGCTTTCAGTCTTGGTAGGATATGATGTGTTACTTAGACAGTTCGCAACACAATTTCGATTCCTACTGAATATATTTTCAATCCTCAGATCCTATTACAAGGAGGGTAGGACACTTTTGCCACATACTTTTACTCAGTGAAAACAGAGAAATCTTATTGCCTGATGAATAAAAAAGAAAGTGCATGGATGTGTGATTAGGAAGTTCACTTCGCAACTGCGAGGTTTCGCGTTCAGTCCCATTGTGCGTTACTTACTAAAGACCCTGACGGACCAATGCCTTATGACTGAATTTGGTAGATGGAAAACTTGTCATATGAATACGTGCGTGTGTATGTGCGTGTGTGTGTGTGTGTTTGCGTGAATGCACGCGCGTGCGTGTGCGTGTGTATGCTGTCTGTGCTCCCTTTACCACTTGACAACAGGTGTTGGTTTTTTTATTTATTTATTTATTTATTTATGTGTTTCAGCCAAGTGGCTGCGGTCGTTTATCTTCTTTTAATTGCCTTTAATCTTTCCAGGGTCGATAAAATAAGTACCTGAGCGCTGAGGTACTTATTTTATCGAAATTGCTGACTTTGTGCCAAAATTTGAAACCAATGCAGTGTTTCGGCAAAAGAGCCCATTGAAATAAGTACCAGGCATAAATAAAAGTATCGGTGTCTATTTCTTTGACCAAACTCTTCAAAATTGGCTCAGCATGACCACTATACTATGACTTACACAAGTAAAAAATAAAAGAGTTCCCATACAATAATTACCATACAGAAAAAATTTGGTTTAAGATGCATAACGTCCATTATAAAGCTTCGGTCCCTCGATCTATATCTCCTTTTATCTTGCCTCAGTAATTGGACTGTGATCTTGAAGGGTTCTAGTTGAGCAAATAGAGTCCAACATTTATATACTTGTTAGAAAACTGATACTTATTCTCTCGTTCTTTTTTACCGAACCTCTATGTTACTGGGTTTTAAATAGATCGGCATGCGCTGTCAGACGGGGTGGAGAGAGACAAACACGAGACATACACACGCACATACGCACATACATATATATATATGCAACGGGCTTCCACATAGTTTCCCTCTACGAAATTCACTCACAAAGCTTTGGTCGGCAGAATAGAAGACATTTGCCTAAGGTGTCATGCAGTAAGACTAAACGCAAAACCACTTGGGTGTAAATCTTAAGAAGCACACAGCTACGCCGGCACCTATAACTTTACATCCCCATGCTCCTGGGCCACCAGGATGAAGTCCAAGAATCCTAACCACTGGACCACATTGGATTACGTGTAGCATTTATGCTTCATGCCAGGGATGCTCAACCAAATCTTATCAACGGACCCTTTTGATTATTGTTTTATTCTGGTAAACCCACAATTTGATATTTAAAAACTCTTCTATGGAAACTTCTTTTAACATTCCTATTTTGTTTTTCATACATTAACTTGTGTAGGTTGATCTATGTAAAATCTTAAAGAAAACCTAGCTGATTCTTGCAATACACACTAATGCATACATATAAAGCAAATTTTTTTAAGGACCCTTAAAATACTACTGTGGATCACCAAATCACTATTTTGTTGCGTGGACTCCCCCAAAATATATATGAACTCTCCGAGGCCTATAACGGACACTAGTTGCGGACCACTGCTTTATGCAAAGGAAAGACAATATAGACTATAGACTATAGGGAAGTAAAGAAACTAATCCACATGAACCGAGCTGGTGATAATACAGTTTAAGCATTTGGCAAAAGCATATTCCCCCTGAATGAATTCGCTAATTATCTAGAGAAAGGCATCAAAGTTACAATACATCCCCAGTAAATCTGGAATATGCTGTTTTCTTCGTGAGAAAAAAATCAATATAAACGTCACCTTTAAACATGAGAATAGATATGCATACAACCAGCACGCACATTCACAAGACACGCACTTACACTCTTGTGTTTCCGCAATTGTATGGATGAACATCTATCTATCTATCTATCTATCTATCTATCTATCTATCTATCTATCTATCTATCTATCTATCTATCTATCTGTCTGTCCGTTCGTCCGTCTGGTTGTCTATATACATTATATATATATATATACATGTATGTATATGTGTGTGAGTTTATATATGTGTATGTATATATATATACATATATATATATACATGTGTGTGTGTGTGTGTATGTGTGTATATATATATATATATATATATATATAGGTGTGTGTGTGTGTGTATGTGTTTGTGTGTATCTTTACACATGCACACGCATGCACTTACGCATAAAACCCATTCATACACACGTGCAATAAACACTTTATTTTTAAATACCCCAGTTTTTATATGGTTGATTAGGAGCATCGATCGAATCCTGTTAGCAATCCTTCGTGCTCTATCAATCATAGCTTTAATTTCTACATCCTGTTTCACTCTTTCGATTATTTTCTTTTAACGATTTCTTTCAGAACAAACTTTTATCGACTGGTTCACTCTTATTTCATTCAGATGTATTTATATACAATTGTACTACTACTACTACTACTACTACTACTACTACTACTACTACTACTACTACTACCACCACCACCACCACCACCACCACCACCACCACCACCACCACCACCACAACCAATACCACCACCACCACCACCACCACAGAGGCCTAGACATGCGTATATGCGTACGCGCGTATGCATGTATGAATGTATGTATGCATGTAGGCATGTGTGTACATACACATCTACACATTACCTTTTATATATATATATGCATATGAATGTGTGTGTGTATTCTTTGATTCCCTTATTCTTTCACATGTTTCAGTTATTACACTGTGGCCATGCTGGAGCACCGCCTTGAAGGGTTTTAGTTGCAATTTGCACAAGTATCTTCTACAATAGCCTCCAGCCGATCAAAGCCTTCTGAATGTATCTGGGAGACGGAAACTGAAAGAAAGCCGAAGTATATATGTGTGTGTGAGCGCGTGTTTGTGTGTGTGTGTGTGTTTGTGTGCCAGTGTTTGTCCCCCACCATCGTCTGACAACCGATGGTGGTGTGTCTAGGTCCCCGTGTCTACTTAGTGGTTCGGCAAGAGAAACCGATAGAATAATTACTAGGCTTACAAAGAATAAGTCCTGGAGTCGATTTGCTCGACTAAAGAGTAAAAAATTAAGGAAACAAGCGGTAAAGGGGTTCAAAATATTTATAAGGACCAATCTCTGACGTAGAAGTACCC
>NC_068982.1:90284246-90286071 GCF_001194135.2 Octopus bimaculoides | reverse complement strand
TGTGTGTGTGTGTGTGTGTGTGTGTGTGTGTGTGTGTGTGTGTGTGTGTGTGTGTGTGTGTGTGTCTACACACACATGAATGACCATGGGATTACACCTAGAAAATTATTCTCCGAGGTACAGGTCCGGGCATGGCTGATTATGGAAGACCAGCAGTCACCCATGCATACCGGCCTCCCTTCTTCACGCCACCAATGTAATCCAAGGTAAAAGGCAAGGGCCGATATAGCTTGGCAGCAATGACGTCGCAACTCATTTCTACGGCTCAGTGAACTGGAGCAAGGTGGAATAAAGTGTTGGTTGAAGAACACAACACAGCCCAGCCAAGGAATCAAACGCACTACCTCATGAGTGTGAGCCCGACGCTCTAACCACTAAGCCATATGCCTTCACAATATCCACGCACGCACACACATATACACACACACGTTGTCTGAGTAATAACCTTATAGCATGCTTTCCAAAGCTCCTCTCTCCGTGTATCGACCACCAGATACTATAATACAGTAGAACTATTTCTTTACTAGACATACATGAGGAAATCCGCAAGTATTCGTTGAGTACATAAAATACAAGTTTAACACGCGGAGACTGCATGAACAGACTTTATTTCAAGTCACTAGAATTGTTTCAACGCATCATTATCAGTTGCTAATCATTAAATGTAACATACATTATATACGTTAAGCAGTAATATTAGTGAAAAATAGCTGTTTACATGCGCGTATTCGGGTGAATAGGTTTTGAAACACTGCTACATCATCGTTCGTTTCTTTTCTTTTACATCTACACCATGATACTATTTTTAACGTTTCATTGACAAAGAGCAACACGGAAGTACAGATACATATGAGAAAAAATGCCCAAAATAAATTAATGTAAATAATTTCCAGAAATATGCCGCGCATTCATTCCATCCTTAATCACAGACATGTCTCGACTTTTAGGACAATACACGATCATTCAAAGAATGATATCACTCAATGATAAGCTTTACCAATTGCTTTGTCTTGCATCTGTTACCGTTCCTTTTCAAAGGGAATCGGTTGCATATAAGGCCACTTCCTAAGCACTGCAGAAGACCAAATCTTTTCAGCTTCCAGACATATTTTTAACTGTATAGTGATTCTGTCGTGATTTTTATCCCAGTTGCTAACCCGAGTCATTAAAAGCGATTATTAAACTAACAAATTTAACTTGCACACAATCAAGGTTTTGTCCAACAAACAGGAACATGAAACTTTAAGTAACTGTTTTTGTGATGTCTTTGTAGCTGTATTAATAAAATATATGTATGTATGTATGTATATATGTTTGTATGTATGTATGTATGTATGTATGTATGTATGTATGTATAATATTTATCCGAGTTTGTTTAAATGTGATCTTTAGAATAATATATCAGTTGGATAAAGTCTGGTTTTCACGTTTTATATTATATTTTAAAACAATGTAATTTTTTATAATGCTAGTCTGTTAAATACATGCATTAATCATATATATATATACATACACACACATATACATACATACGTAGATATACTCTCTCTCTCTCTCACACACACACACACACACACACACACACACATACATATATATGTACACTCCTTTGTCAGTGTATAGATATTGCGCTCTTCTTATAGGATTAGGGGGTTTTAACTCTTATTTCTAGCAATATAGGTGCTTCGGCACCCTCAGTCGCAGTTAAGGAAGATAAAAGTTTTCCTTTATGGTATTATACTGCACCTAGCTGTTTATTTTAATCTCTCTCTCTCTCTCTCTCTCTCTCTCTCTCTGTATATATATATATATATATATATATATA
>NC_068982.1:90282757-90283491 GCF_001194135.2 Octopus bimaculoides | reverse complement strand
ATGTTACTGTTGCTTTTAGCCCCAGGAGGACATCTCCTCCAGCTGGTTTATCGAGGGATAACTTCCCTTGGCAAACAGGACACAGTCGTGTGTCGATAAGACAGCTGGAGGAGATGTCCTCCTGGGGCTAAAAGCAACAGTAACATCCACCCCTAGGGGTCAGCCACACTTAAGTGGCAATATACTACACTTTATCGTGCAGGTACTGTTAATACTTCATTTAGAGAATTAACATTGCTTATATATATATATATATATATATATATATTATATACACTCACAATTTTCACTCGCATGAATGTGTATCTTTTCATGCTACCCAATTTATAAACCTCCAAACACGTTCATATATTAATGCTTTTTCCCTTATTTATATCCAGTCATTTAGAATCTTGCGTTTATACTAAAAACAAAGAAAAAATGTTATGAGGTAATCTTAGTTTTGCTTTTTCTGACCTTTGTTCTGTGTATCGTGCTTTGTTCATTCACGTATGATAATGCTACCGTGGAAATACATGCAATATTCATTCTATAATTGAATCTTGCAAGTACATATATGAGAGTACATCATGGTAAATCCATCTATTCTATAGTTGTTTCACTTTTAACCAAATAGCTTTACACATACAAATTATTTTGATATTGCATAATTTAAACAGATGTCAATACGTATAGTCATTATATGATAATCATTATGTAATCATCATATGGTTATATTCTTGTCTGTATTTGGG
>NC_068982.1:90282029-90282747 GCF_001194135.2 Octopus bimaculoides | reverse complement strand
TATATATATATATATATATATATATATATATATATTGGGCTCTTCCGTCGAAGACGACGTACGACGACTTATACATGTTCAGCTTGCCGAACGATCTGCAAGAATGATTTGCATATAGTAATCAAATATTTGTGCTGCCTATTAGCTCAATCTTTCTATGAAATCGACGTTGTCTGAGCAAGTACACTGTGTTCCGCGAATTAATTATCGAATTGATCACAGAACTACGTGAGATGAAGTGTTTTGCTCAAGAAGACAACGCACTGCCCAGTCTAGGAATTGAAACTACCATCTCACGATCGTGAGTGCACCTTTACCACTTGGCCATAAGTCCTCACACACATACAAACACGCGCGCGCATGTATTCAGAGAAAGATAGATGTGGCCGGTTCATAAGGTTATCCAGAATTTCGCGTCTGTAAAGCGCTTAGTTTTACATACGTCTCGTCGGACCCTAATGGCCGGTGGCCCCTATTTCTTAGACTGCGCTTCCCTTTCGGATGCATGATGTACTGACGATCGATACATACATACACCCACCCACATATATACATGAATAAAATTTATTAATAAGGGTAAAAATTGATATTAATCAATTAAAACCAGTGGTCTAGCATATTAAAAAAATCCGAAGATTCGGCATCTATTTCTAGCATATAGGAATCCACTTTTGCTGGTCATTCCTCTTATTTTTTATATACATGAATAAAATTTATT
>NC_068982.1:90277086-90281911 GCF_001194135.2 Octopus bimaculoides | reverse complement strand
ATATATATATATATATATATATATATATATATACATATATATATATACACATATATTTACATATATACATACATATATACAAGCGTATGTTATATACACTCACACAACGATAAAGAATCTACAAATCGCTATAGAGTAATTATGCACTTGTATATACTACTCATTCGAATGGTATGTAACTAGAGAATAGTATGTGACCAGCTCTATTCATCATATTTGCATTTGTGTGCTTATGCGTACTTTCTATTTGAAACAGTGAACGATAAACGCTCAGGTACATAAACATACACAAACACACACACACACACACACACATGTCGCGCTGTTGATGCCTTCTAAAGCGTCCACCACTTTCTTCATATTTCCAGACATTATGTATATAGTTTTCCTTAATTTTATGCCCACTTTCGAAAATTCTTCAATTTTGAGATTATCTCTCCTCATGCTCTCAAATGCATTTTTTTTTTGTTTTTGGGGAACAACACATAGAAGCAGAGATGATTTTAATAAATCGAAAAATAATGGTCTGTGCTATTTGATATTCCTGTATTTGTTGTCTATATTGTTTATATACACGCCGCTGGTCACTCTCACTTACTTCTCATTGCTTATTTTCTATATTTATATACGGAGTTGGGACAGAGAGGAGGTATGTTTTTGAAAAATTCACAAAATCATTAATTTTAGCTGTAAACAAATTTTATTGACATCAATGTGTTCGTTTTGAATTAGCATTTGTCGAAATCAAGCGTGGAAAAGAAGACCCATCATGTGGTATCTGTTTTCATTGATGCATTTTTGAAGGCCTTCTTGGAAGTTCGCCTCCACTCTCTCCCGCATTGCTCTGTCGATTTGGGCGACTTCCACGCGAATAGCTTCCTTCAAATCGTCCAATGTACGCGGCTAATGCGCACACGCACGAGTTTCTTACATATATAACATACACCTATACACCGATCTCAAACGGCAGGGATACTAAAGGGAGGCCGGAATTTAAGAGAAGAGAAGAGCAAAAGGTCTCCTGCTATTCATTTAAAAATTCCTGAGTAAGAGCTTATTATTACCACTACCTTTGAAACTATTTTGAATTTGTTGTCTTTGGCTTGTATTAGATAAGGATAAACTATTTATTACTGTTACTAAATTTTCTACAGCCACCTTCACATTCCATGATTATCTTTGAGATCCATTAGGTATCGGACAAGGATTCTAGATTATTTTTCCGTTCATTTTCAGTTAATTTTTGAGAGCGGTCGGGTTCATTTTTAGTATTCTTGTTTGTGAGAACATTCGAGTTTAATTCAGATATTCTCATTTTAAAAATCGTCTCTGGTTAATCGTTGAGAGGACGTTGGTGTTGCCTTGGCGCTCTCAGAGTGTTCTTATTATTATTATCATTATTATTATTCTTGTTGTTGTTATTATTATTATTATTATTATTATTATTATTATTATTATTATTATTATTATTATTATTATTATTATTATTACTACTATTCTTATTTTTATATCTATAGAAAAAATATATAAAACTGCATAGAAGCAATATGAATATATAAAATAACTATAAAAAGTAAACAAATATGTGGAGTGTAGTTATAACAACACAACAACAGCAACAGTACAATTACGTCATTTATTCTAATATTCTAAAGATAAACAGGTTTAATAAACAGGTGTAAGAAGGTTGTGTTGTCCTGGACGTATTAATATTCAATTTAATATTCATTTTTCTTTTATTTTTGCGGAGTCGTTTAGTCTTATCTCACTGATTGCTTGTTATCTCCGTCTTCATCAGCTTGATCATTACACATCATCACCACCATTTTCATTATCGTAATCATCATCATCGTCGTCATCGTCGTCGTCATCATCATCATCATCTTCATCGTCATCATCGTCATCATCGTTGTCGTTGTCATCGATTCATCTTCATTACGCTCGTCGTCGTCGTTATCTTTATCACTAATATAATAATTAGCTATCAAGATGTGATTAATTAAGTGAAGATTAGCTAATAAATTATTAATATTTGAAAAGATAACGAGATGTATTTTTCCAATGATAAGCTGGTCAAGTAGTTATCATGTATCAATATAATGAGAACAAATGCATTCTTCTTGAGTTTAAATGTAGTAAATTTGTGTAAAATTACTATAATAGCTCATTTATATAAATTAATATAAATTCTATATTTACTGATAAATTCTGATAAATCAATGAAGAAATTTACGTGCAAATTATGGGAATTAATATTCTTGGCGTTTGGACTCTTCCCGTACTACTCCAATATCTACATGATGGTTATATAAATACTGAGGATTTTTAGGACATTCTTTATTATTAGTTTATTAGACATAAGATGTCCACATATTTTAAGAGACGTCTGACTAATCGAAAACACGATCGTGTCTAAAAATATTTAGAATATATCTGCTACATTTATTAAGATCACCGAAAATGTTTTCAATGTTACTGGGGCGAGGTCAAGACCTTTATTTACTTAATATTATCACATGGTTCATGTTATCTAGTTCACTGCTTCATTCCATAGTGATCAAGGCAAATGGGGTCCAATGCGTACATACCTACACACACACGCGCGTGTGTGTGTGTGTGTGTGTGTGTGTGTGTGTGTGTGTGTGTGTGTGTGATTGCGTGCGTGTACGTGCATGCGTGTATATACAGTGTATAATCTTCTATTCGAAGGTATTTCCTTACCAGGAAAGTGATTTGATCTGAGATTGTGTATTGGAAGCAAAACAATTACAACATAGAAGACACATATTAGCCAATCCAAACACACAAAAAGACAGTTAACTAATCTCAGTGCAACTGCGTCATTGACCATGGGGCATTTAATGCGATTAAAATTTAAATAATAAATATCTAATGAAGTTAAGTTTTTGTGTGTTTATAAATGACGAATATAACTTCATTATTCCAATGAAAATGTACCAGTAATATCATATTTAGTCCCCAACTCTTTCGTGAAGAAGATAGTAAATAAATTTTAGAGGAAAGTACTATTTATTGGTAAATTGTTCAACTTTGTACGGCCGCCAAAAAACTTATACAATATGCATTATTTTCATTCATTGTTGGTTTACTATCTGTACTCTCACATCCAAGCTAATCAAGCTGAGTTAACTAATTAATTAGGAAAATAACTTCGACACTGACCGATTTTTCAAAGGAGGACAACAATTGTTTGCAAGAACAGAATACGCTACCTAACATATCAAAACTTAGAATTGTGCCACGACTCCATCAACTTGCGCGTAAATCCATTATAACAAAGTATTTATAGCTCTCTCTAGATTTAAATAAAGATTAAAGTGTACTCTGAGAAAGTTTGAAGTTATTATAATGATGGGGACAGTTATTATATCAGCATTAACAACACCAAGACTATTGTGTCACTTCCATATAAATAGCTACCGTGATTTTAAGCTGACTTGATAATATTAGAATTCCATTAATATATATTGATATTTTCTTGAAATATGGCTATTTAAGCTATCTATAGGATATTAAGTAGGCATTTGTCATCACGATATGGGCTGTTTGTAATTCGGAGCAATGTACAGGAAATATCATCAAATCCTTAAGAACTAGGAGGCTGTAACGATTATGAGTGCCACAAAAGTATTTCAATGTACGTGAAGCGTAATTACTTTGAACTATAATATAAACCAGGTTGCATGCTGGGTCTAACGGTAGTGGAGTACTACAGTGCAAAATTTTTATAGTTTGTATATACGGAAGCAAATTCTTCCAAATAAATCCATATTTTCAAACATATTAAATTCATATTTACTTCCATTATCAAATTTCTGGCAGATAACATGCCAAACACTAATGCAAATATTACAAGTAGAGGTCAGTGAATTATAAGAATTCTATAAATTTTCAGTCTGATGGACTTAGAAGCGAGAAAATTGATCGGCGCTAGAGTGCAGAAGAAATAAATATAGACTAAGCCGAATAATTCAAATCTTGGCAAGGTCGTTATTTGTTTTTAGTTATTAATTTGTGTTGGTTTTTACATGCTATAGCAGCGTAGAATTGTAGCAGGGATTAGTCACAAATGCAAAACTCTCAATACAGTAAATAAAACAAAGCAAAAACAACAAAAACAGCTGTGCATATCTAGAATGTATATGTGTGTGAGTACATTCATAAATATGCTCACATATAAACACTCATATATATACACTTTTACAGGAATAGGGGTAACGGTGATTTGGAAGTTTCGGCTTAACTGGTGTACTATTGCAACGTTGTCGATGCAATCTTACGAGAAGGTTTATGACCTTCACATTTTATACACAACATGCACGCACACACACATACACACACACGCACGCTCGCACACTCGCATATTCACACACAAACACACGCGCACACTCTCACACAGATATATATATACAGACTCACACGCACACATACACACATATATATACGTATACATATACATATATAAGATCAGCTCTTGAAACGCCTTTCAGAGCTCAAAAGTCATTTAAGATCACACGCTGGGAAAAAGCAATTACAGGCACAAGAAGAGGTTAAACTCTGAAAGGAACAGACTGCCACTCACTTGTTGACGGGCAGGTACGCAACTATTATTATGTGAAACACTCACTAATTAACAGCTGATGCTAATGCACAGAAACAATTGTTGTGATTTGAATTGAAGCCTGTTGAGTCCATCTTCTTGTACTATGATGTGTGTGTACATACATACATACATACATACATACATGCATACATACATACATATATATATATACATATATATATATATATATATATATATATA
>NC_068982.1:90271793-90276963 GCF_001194135.2 Octopus bimaculoides | reverse complement strand
TACATACATACATACATATATATATATACATGTAATTTTGTTCTGCGGCTAGTTTGTATAAGTCAATTAGTCTGTTGAGTAAAGCCCGTTCACAGGTTGGGCTACCTCGTGTCATCTACGGTTAGAGTATATTTCCGATGGATCTACTTCAGAAATTCCGCAGTGTTAGTTGAGAGACTAACAAGTGATGAAGAAAACGGAAGATAAATTTGGTGCTAGTCTTTATTCAGTATGTGGATCATTTCGATACAACACAATTGATGCACAAAATCTTACCCATGACGGACAGTTTCAGGATGAGTCGAAACGATCATCGTAACAAATAAACACTTGTACTAAATCCATCTTCCGTTTCCTTCATCCATTATTATATGTGTGTGTAAGAGAGAGGGAGAGAGATGGGGGGGGGAGAAAGAGAGACAGAAGGAGCTTCTCAAAAGATTGCATCGACGGTAGCAAAAGCAATGAACAAAAAGACATAAAACATATTCATGACGTTTAAAGATATAGCCGCAAGCAATCGGTTACAGATTTAATTGACACCAAGCCAGACATTTTTATAAGTTTTGAGATGAATTGATTCTAGTACAGAGTTTGCATTTATTCTATCTGCCCTCTCCAATGAAAACGAATATATGTATGTGTGTATGTGTGTATGTATGTATATAGTCCATAGATAAGAATCGAATATTCTCCATATAGAAGACATTTAGTAGTGCTCAAGAAGTTTAAATTTGAGCAGGTTAAGGAGTAAATGTGAAAACATGCAAGTTAGGCAGGTCAATACATAAGAGATCTTACATTTGAGGTGTTGACAGAAATTTGTCAATACCTGAAATGCAAGTTCTCTTTCCTGAAGACGAAGGCTCGTCTCATCCGACGATGTAATCAATCTATAAACTTTAGTTTGGACCACCGAGCCCCAGAAACAGCTGTTGTATTTGTAATTCTTTTCTTCAACCCTTTTAATTCTTGATATCATTTCTATTCTGTGTAAGTCAGACCCTTTTGTATGTAAACATACATTTTTTGTATTTCAAGTATTTAATATACTTTGTATATTGACTTGCCTAACAATGTATTCATGTATATATGTATGTATGTATGTATGTATGTATGTATGTATGTATGCATATATGTCATGATTCAGTTTATTTCAAGATTTCCTGCCAATAGAGAAAGAACCGGTTTCTAACCTAGATCCAAGGTTCCTTCATTAGAATTTCAATATCAACAACAGGGTATTTTTGTTTGTATGTATGTATGTATATATGTATGTATAAATGTATTTATGCATGTATGTGCACATTTGTATGTTTTATGTATGTAGTTTCATGCATAGAGTTACATATCTAAACATGCTCGTATATATTTGAATGATAAACTTCTGGAAAGTTTTACAGATTTTTACAGTTCCAGTGATGGATCGGATCTGTAGCTTTCGAATTAGTTTTCTCTTTTCTGGTTTTGAGAAGCCTAATTTCTCAAGATTGGTATTTAGGTAGTGTGTTATATATTCCAGGGCCCTAATAATTACAGGTATGAACCTGTACTTGTAATCTGGATAGAGTAACTTTAGATTTCTCAATAGTTCAACATAGGTGTTCTCTTTTTCACTGGGCAGCTAGTTTCTACAATTTTACACAGTTTCTCTTCTCTATCCCAAATCATTATATCATGGCTGCTGTGCTTACATTTTATTGAGGTCATCACTGGTACATTCCACTAGTATTCCTTTTCATTAAAAGTGGCTGTGGGTTTTAATTTCTTTATCCTCGGGATTATCCTTCCGACGGATTTTATTATAGTGTGTCCTTGCTACAACGTCATGTCTCATCGGTAGATAATACCATGATGACATGTATGTAAGTATGTATGTATGCATAAAATTATGATCAACTCATTCATTGACTATGTGATATGACCAGCAGAGTTTCCAAACGACTGTATCTAAATGCTTATTGAATGGGCGTATAATTGGCTGAGACATATCTTTCACGTAATTCTCATGTAGAATCAGCGTGACATAGTGTAACAAGGTAAGAACTTTAAAATACAAACGCTTTCTTCCTGCAGTGCCTTGACTGAGTTTGCACCTTCCCAATCCCATACATGAAGTTTTGATTACCCGCCCAGGTTTTAGTAAAATACGTTTAAAAGTCAACGCAGTGGGCTTGAACACAGGATCTCATGGTGGCGAAACAAAATTCTCAACAACTTCGCCATATATGACAAATGGAATAATGCAATGCAACTTAACTAGAATATCACAACTCTGAGCCTTGCTGCACCCTTGAATTTGACACAATAAGCTTTGGGTATTCCTTAACTGTAAACACATGTATGGATTTATCTAAATATAAATTTGTATAGACGATATATGTGACCGACGATTTGGCATTGGGAATTTCTTTATGATATAAACTTGATGTATTGCTATTTCCGTTGTTGTAATTACTTCACAAAAATAATTTTAGACATATATGTCTTGCATTTCATGTATAATTTTTACATTAACACATTCAAACAAAAACTACAAAAACATCTGGTATGTATACGTCGGAAAAAATAAAAGTTATTTTTACTGAAAAAGATTGCTAGCAGCTTCGAAATTTCGCCAACGAACGATTTCGTCAGATTGTAAATGACATTTCTGAGGGTAGCAGTTATATGCATAATTCTGTTACCTGAGTGAAGTGTAATTAGTTGCTTGCAGACATATGAATCGAAATAAGGACCAGTGGATCGTGTAAGAATGTAAGACTGAACTTGAAACATACATACGTACATAACAGATACATATATGTGTGTCTGCCTGTTTGTGTATGTATGTATGTATGTATGTATGTATAAGTTTTATTATTTATTGAAGCTGGGCCTTTGCGGGATGAGAAAAGGAATATTTTAGAATGGTGATATGTTAAAGAGTATGGTAAAGCAGAAGTGGTATTGAATTTCTAAATCAAATGATATTTATTGCTGTTTAAATTCAATTTGTGTGGAAATTTGTGCGGGGGCCGAAATCACTCATGCATGGAACTAGGTGAGCGTAGAAATATTTCCACACCATTAGCTACTTTACACTTTAAAAGACACACTTAACCCCCCCTCCCACCACCGCCACCACACAGACTAGCTGAAAATGTAATAAATATTCTAAGTTAATTAATGAACAAAACATGAAGTTGTCAAATAGTACGACTAATATCTTCGGACAAACAATAGCCAACTCTAAGCCTGAAAAATCACCCAAATCTAACAATGAAAATCACACAACAGTTTCAACCAACCGTAGCTGCAATAATCTATCATCTTTCTCTCAAAAGGGAAGGTAGGATACTGTTGATATAGCGTACAACATAACCATACCAACCAATACGACAACTACTTCGACACCGATATGTTTGATAACCAATCTGTTTCGAACACTATATTTGCATATTTACTTTAAAGTGAAGAAATATACACCTCAATATTCTTTGGAAAACATTAATTTTAGACCAGCTTCAGGAAGCCAATAACACACCGTGTCACATATATATCTCCAGACTTTTCGAAATGATCTCGTAAACAAATTTAACTGTAACACTAAACTGGTTTCGTAAAGCAAACATAAAAATCTTCAACACAGTAAATTATTTTACACGTATCACATGCCAAAACAGGTAATAGCGAAGCCTACCAACATCCTCGTAAGTACATTTACATCCCATTTTTATTCAAGTAATGTACACAATCACCTCTCACTTATGTCCCCTTCTTTGCCGATCTAATTCAACTTCACTTGTTACTTTTAAATGTTATCAGTAAAACTAATGTCCTGTTTTATTTCGACAGATCACGTTGCTAATCTATTATATTAATATTACAGTTTTGTTTGCACTATGATTATTTTAAGTCGACACTGTTTATATTGAATTAAATTGAATTCGATTATACTTACTGTCATTTCTCAGTTTTATGTATGTTAGTCTACCTTGTATGGTTGTATATTATTTGATTGTCTACATTTGTATATTCTCATACATGTGTAATCCAGAGGAAAAGACAAAGAATGAACATAGCACATCTTCATTTTTGGTTACAATTGCTTTAGTATGCATGAACATGTATGCATAGCGTTCAGCTTTTGCTGAACAACTTGCACAACAGATAGTTTTATAGTGATCAAATGTTCGTACCGCACATTAACCGACTCTCTTCATCAAATAAATGTTGTCTGAACAGGTGCATGGAGTACCATATGTCAGGTGCTAAAGTGATTGCGGAGCAATGTGAGATGAAGTGTTTTGCTCAAGAACACAACGCACTACCCAGACTGGGAATTAAAATCCCGATCACTAGATAATGAATGCAACACCCTAATGACTAAGCCATACACCTTCACACACACACACACACACACACACACACACACACACACACACACACACACACACACACACACACACACACACACACGCACACACACACACACACACGCACACACAGCTTTAGATATAGTGGAATATCTGATTGGAATTTCATACAGTCTATGCGTATGAAAAAAGTAATGCCCATGTATGTGCTTTTGCATGCGTGTGTATCAGAGTTTTTATATGTGCGTATACACATATATACACATATGTATACATACGAATGATGACTTTGAAAGTATGTAGGTATGCGTATATGTTGCGTGCATGTGTTTTCACGTATGTTCTAAAGCACGCAAATAATTGTATTGGATTTGCAGTGTATCGTTCTAAAATGTAAATATTTGCATTAGTATTTATCTAAGAAAGTTCTCGCATTAATGACGTTCTTGTAAGGGACCTAGTTCAACTCTAACTTTCTAAGCCCTAACTTTGCTCCACACATAAGTAATTTTGGTCAGTAAAAATTCTCCAGTTATTGGAATTTAAAGACGATGAATTTCGTTCACCTATAAAATTTAATGGCACCTTTATATTGGTTTAATTTGCCCACTTTATAACGCTAACCGTAAATTCCACCTACAAAATCTATTAAATTTTCCCTATTAGAAACTGCACCGCTTATAATAATAATAATGTTGATGATGATGATGATGATGATGATACTACTACTACTACTACTACTACTGCTGCTGCTGCTGCTGCTGATGATGATGATGATGATGATAATGATGATGAGGATGATGATGATGATG
>NC_068982.1:90268386-90271783 GCF_001194135.2 Octopus bimaculoides | reverse complement strand
ATGATGATGACGATGATGATGATGATGATGATGATAATAATAATAATAATAATAATAATAATAATAATAATAATAATAATAATAATAATAATCTCCTGGTGTAAAGTTTTAGCACCAGTAGATCATACATAAAGGGATTACAGAGTTGGCCAATATCTCCACTGATTGATATGTCGGCATTATAAAATCAAAATTGTAGACAATTAGTATAATCACCACCTTGAGGCTGTAACTGAGGGAGAAAAATGTATAGATTCTTTGGGATTTTCTTGTAAATTATTTGAGAACGATCCCTACTCTACCGCCCCTACAAGAAGTGCAAAAGACTGTTTCAAGAGATACCTCACAGGTATTGAGTACAATATTGTCGCTGTGAGAATGACATCCTTCCATGCAAATATATTTTTAGATATAACTCTAATTGATTTTGTAAATGAACAATCTGGTGTTTTTATTTTAATGACGTATCAATGTTTACAGTGAATTTCTCTACTCTAAGTGTCGGGAAGACACTTGGTGGAAATGGAAACAAAACTGAAAGAATAAAACAAATAATGATAATAATAATACTCAGAACACGTTTACGTTTTTAGTCCAGCTTTAGAAATATTTAAATTTATTCCAGCTCATCTGTTTACCGTTGTGTTTTGTACAAAATCAATATCATTTAGAGACGAAGAGGCACAAATATGCAACTTAGAATATCCACTAATGTGCAGGTATAATTTATTTCTGCGATGCGTTAAAAAGCAGGTGAACTGTGCCAATGATTGGGGAAGACAATTATGCACATCATCTCTTATTATCGGACAAAAACCCGTAAAACGGCCCGTGACGAGAATCTCTTCATATTTTCACTCATCAATAACATATACAAAGTGTGTTTATATTCTTATTTAGCCACAACCGAAAATATTAAGCATATTTAATAACATAAACATTGATGATAATAGCAAACTAAGTTATATCTCCCTTGTTGAGAAATATTATTTCTCTTATCAGTTAAACGCCATGCAGAAATATGGCATCTGTCTTTGCGTACATACATATATTTCTTCTGGTCATCAATAATAAAAGAATAAACAACGTTTGTTACATGAGTGGCAGACCTACGGTCTTTCAGGTGGCGATAATCTATAATTAGCTTGTTTTGGTTCATGTATCATTGAATGACTAAAAAAACATCTTTAGAAAAATAACTTATGTTAAAAGTTGAATACTTGAAGATATAACTAATATTTATTTTGCTCTCCTTTCGCGATTTCTTATTCTGGCGTCAAGCAAAGAAAGCTTATCTTATACATTCAGCAAAAGCTAAGCTTATTTTGAGCTTCTTGAAGAACTCTCTCTCTCTCTCTCTCTCTCTCTCTCTCTCTCTCTCTCTCTCTCTCTCTCTCTCACACACATTTACACATATAGTTGTCCTGGAAATCTTTATTTTAATTAAGATTTTATTTAACAAAACTGGTTATTTAGTATCACCAGTGACATCTATATAAGTACGTTATCTTTAGACAAAAATTACTTCTGTTCCTTTGTTCACTAAATATTTCTTGCCAACAATTCATTTATCTATAAGACATTATCCTTAAATCGTAAGTTAAAATTTGTGACATAAATAACAGAAAGATGACATGTGTACGAAATAAAAATGAAAACAACCTCATAAAGCTAGGCTTTGTAATATTTATATTACTTTAGTCTTTCTCATTTGCTGTGAGTTGTACATAAAACACATACACATACAAGCACGCACACACAGACACACATCTATAAATATTTACAGATTTAAGTCTCTTCAGACCATTGGAAGAATCAGAACGCTTTTTGGGTTATTGGCAGGCATATGTCCTGTTAGAGTGTAATGACTCAGTAATAGTTTGTTTTGCTTCGTGCAAAATCTTTCTAGTGACTAAAAACAACCTCAATAGAGGAGAAACTAGGTTGCAAGTGGAACATGTGGAAGGATTATGAGTGTGTGTGTGTGTAGTTTTTTTTCAGCGCTTCTATTACCGATGTCAACAAAAGACTTATTTTGACCATGTTCAACTAAAGATAATCTTATTTCCCGCCCCAGTATACAGGCGCAGACACAGACACTCACACTCACACACATATGTGTGTGCACGCGTGTGTTGTGTATGTATATATGTATGTAAGTATGTATATATATATATATATATATATATATATATATATATATATATATATATATATATATATATATATATATATATATATATATCAATGGATGAATGAATTGTCCTTTGTTTACAGTTAACACGGAAAATTATGTGTCAATTGTTTGCAAATACACACATATATGCAGACACTTAAATAACAGGGGTTGGACAAAATAATAGAAACACCTTAAAATTTCAAACTAACTATGGGTAGGCACACGCACAACACACATATATATACCTGTGTGTGCTTATGTGCACCGTTGTATTCTTCGGTTTCATCTTCCCTCAAAAATAAGTAGCCGATGTTTCATTGATGTTGGTAAGTCTGTATGATTATACTTGGTTTGATATTTTACTTTGTTTCTTTTCAGTGTTCTGATAGTTGCTTCATTAATAATTAACTGATCCACAGTCTCTATTTAAGCCATTCATTTCCATTTGAAATGTGATTAAATGGAATGGTTTCAATTTCCAGGGAATTCTACTTTCTTGATATTCGAAACTCGAAATTGAAATTATCGATTGTAATCACGAAAATCTTGAAAATAATATACGCAAAAAAAAAGAAAAAAAAAGAAAATAAAACAATATGAATAGTAATTCTTACCTTAGCATTAGTTTATACGTTGGTCTACATCAAAATCGAGCAAATGAAGATGAAAAGGAAATATAAAACCGACATTAGCGATGAGATGTCATTTCAGTACACGTTAATTTCAAAAGATAACGCCAGAAGCTGAAACTGTGCTAAAGTGAAACCGTGCAAATCGAGGAACAACTGTTTATACTCATCCCTTCCTTCTTACCTTTCCTCTCTTCTTGTTCTCTCCATGGATTTCCTCCTAGTATCTGACGAAGAACTATGCCCGAAAAGTTATACTTTTATTCAATAACTTTCTCCTTTGCTTTGCTTCAACCGAGTCATATTAACTGTAAAAATGCCTAAAACTCGTGTCTGCTTATATGTGTGCGCCTGTTTTAACATCTATGTACATATAGTTTTATACATCTACGCTTATTAGCCAATTCTAGAAATCTTTTAAAGACTATTATAATAATAATCATTTTTTTTTCTTTTAACAATCTCATTGTTTTCTTTCTTAAGTTGTTCAGTGAATCGTAATAATTTTTGTTTAAATAATAACTGTAAATTTCAAATACAATCTCCTCCCAGTGACCTTAATTCGTTTAATCTAATAAATCTTAATATT
>NC_068982.1:90265298-90265838 GCF_001194135.2 Octopus bimaculoides | reverse complement strand
ATATATATATATATATATATATATATATATATATATATATATATATACATACACACACACATATATACGCGTGTCTGTATGCATTTGTATATATATGCGTTTCTTTCTCTCTGTATCTCTCGATGAATATATATATATATATGTATATGTGTGCACACACACATACACCACATACACACATACGCACACACACATACATTCGTAAAATCTTGTGATGGCATTTGCGTGCTCAAATGTAATTGTTTTGTGTGAGTATACATATATGCGTACGAGTGTGTCTATGTGTAGGCATGTAAAAGACTGAATGTCATTCACAAAAATAAGGAGGTTTTCAATGGATGTAATTAAGGAATACAATGGTAAATTGTTTAAAATGAACGGAACACATTATCAATTCGAAAAAATAAATGAAAAAGAAAAATTGTGGAAAGCGATAAATGGATAGATAGATAGATACATAGATGGATGGACACATAGATAGATAGATAGATAGATAGATAGATAGATAGATAGATAGATAGATAGATAGATAGATAGATA
>NC_068982.1:90262532-90264733 GCF_001194135.2 Octopus bimaculoides | reverse complement strand
TTGTTGAAACTTTCATTCGACAACACTTTCCTCTCTATCCTCATCCTCCTTTTCAATTTGTACTTGAAAAAGTTGACGAGATAGATAGATAGATAGATAGATAGATAGATAGATAGATAGATAGATAGATAGATGAACAAAATGCAGGAGGAAAAAATGATGTTTAAAGACATATCAACAGAAAGAATTTAATAGCAAATGAAATAGATTTAAAGTGTTTAGATATATGTGCGCTTATTCGAATCAATGTATATAGGTTTATGTGTGTCTGTACGCACATGGACATATACACAGAACACTCTCTTGACATTAGTCGTCGGTAGTGTTGTTTGCAAACAAAATCATTTGTATAATATAATATATATATAATATGATAAACATTCGTATGCTTGTGTATCTATTTCTACGTAAATTATGCTTCGATTTGTCTGCATATATCTGTGAATTCAGAAGTTTGAGGTAAACAATGCATCCATGCTCGAGATAAATGAAATTGGGGCAATAGGAAAAGTATAAGGAGGGGATAAAAAAAAAACCTAGAATTTAAATGTGTGTGAATTTGCATGCTTGTAGACATGACCATGGTTTATATGAGCGTTCGCATGCTTGCGCATGTATGTATGTATTTGTATATGTGTGTAGGACAAAGATTATTGGTGTATGTGGAGATGTATGTGTGTATGTGTGCCAGTGAAATACAGTTACTTTATATTTGCCTGTGTACGTATATGGGTTTACAAATCATGTGAGAGTGTGTGTGTGTGTGTATGTGTGTGTGTGTATGTGTGTGTGTGTGAGAGAGAGTGAGAGAGAGGGGGGAGAGAGAGGAGGAAAGGAAAGTATAGCGTGAAGGTAAATATATTTGCATTGTGTTTCAGTGTACGTATTTTCACGTGTATACAATTTGAAGTGTGTTATACACACTACAACCTCTCACTCTCTCTTTTTCTCTCTCTCTCTCTCTCTACCTTTGTCTTTCTCTCTCTTTCTCTATGTACATGTATATTTATATACTCTGTGGATTAATAATATTACCAATGGTTTCTTGCAGAAGGGTCATGAATATTTCAAGCATTCTACTTAAAAAAGCTAGTATATTGCTTCTATGTTGGTCGTGATATTATACGAGATTAAGGCGGCGAGCTGGAAGAATCTTTAGCATGTCGGGCATGCTTAGTGGCATTTCGTCGTCCGTCTTTACATTTTCAGTTCAAATTTCGTCGAGGCCTACTTTGCCTCTCATCCATTCGGGTCGGTAAAATAAATCCCACCTGAACACTGTGGTCGATGTCATCGACTTAGCCCCTCCCAAGAAATTCTTTGTCTTGTATACCAGGATTTGAAACCAATATTACAAAAGATTATACAAGAGAAATTTTATTCAAGGAGAAGGTTGACAGTGACTTTGAAGTTTCGACTTGGTCGCCTTTATCACATTGTGATTTACTTTGTTTCTTTGTGACTTATATAGTATCCGGTGGGTTTTGTCTTAGGAGAGATGGAGCAGTATGAGGAAAATTAGGTAACGTGTAGGTAAACAAAGAAAGATGTTCTGTAGAAAAAGTGGGTAATAGAGGAGAATAGGCGATTGACAAAAAGGTATGGTGAAGATACTTGTTTTGGTTTGATACGGGAATCTTGATTTTTAGGGTTCAGTCAGGTTAAAGGAAAGGTGTAAACAAATGCGTCACATTCAGGTCAGAATAATTTCCGTGGAATTTTTGAATTCACAGCAGAAGGTTTGTAGATAATACAGTTGGACACTTAGCATAGGTCTGACAGCTTACCTCTATCTACATACACAGCACCAAATTATCATCATACTCTGCGCGAGAAGACCCAGCACCTTTGGAAATATACTGTGCACGAGAAGACCCGGCCCTTTGGAAATATTCTGTGCGCGAGAAGACCCGGCAAGCCAAGTGAGACCTAAATCTAAGGCCCAGCCAGTCCACTTATGCGTACCTTCCTTCCTTCATTGGACACTAAATTCCACTTGTGAAGACCTGTTGAGGCAAGTGAAATCGAAATCAAGTTAAGTTGGACACTAAATTCCACTGCGTAGACCTGTTGAGGCAAGTGAAATCGAAATCGAGTTAAATTAAAATTGGACACTAAACCCCACTTGCGAAGACCTGTTGAGGCAAGTGAAATAGAAATAGATCGTTGCCGTGCCCCTGAACTGGCTCTTGTGCGGGGCC
>NC_068982.1:90245970-90262254 GCF_001194135.2 Octopus bimaculoides | reverse complement strand
GCCCCTGAACTCTCTCTTGTGTGGGGTTGTCGTAGGATTTTCGAGCGAGATCGTTGCCGGTGCCCCTGGACTGGCTCTTGTGCGGGTGACACATGAGGTTTTTCGAGCGAGATGAGCGTGGCCGTTGCCAGTACCGCCTGACTTACCTTCGTGCGGGTGACACGTAAAAGCACCCAGTACACTCTCTGAGTGGTTGGCGTTAGGAAGGGCATCCAGCTGTAGAAACTCTGCCAAATCAGATTGGAGCCTGGTGCAGCCATCTGGTTTCACCAGTCCTCAGTCAAATCGTCCAACCCATGCTAGCATGGAAAGCGGACGTTAAACGACGACGACGATTGCTGCCCCACCTTCTGATAAAAAGCAAAGACTATACTAAGCCATAAACAACCAAAGTATATCATCATCGCATGAAGGGGAACAATCTGAAAGTATAAACCTTTTCAACGTAATATATAAAATATAATCGCCTAAAATTTATTTGATAATCCTTCAGGTTAATGATGGATTGCAATTATATATAACATGACAAATACAGAGACCTTTCTATCTATCTATCTATCTATCTATCTATCTATCTATCTATCTATCTATCTACCTGTCTGTCTGTCCGTCTGTCTGTCTGTCATAGATACATTCACACAGATTCTTAATCGGCTGATCAACATAATAAGAGTATTAGGTATAACGCTTTTGTGATATTTCTAGACCATAACTGCTCTCATACGTCAAATGACGCCGAAATGAACCGTTATCACTTTGTAGAGTAGATCGGTTGGTGGCACATTCCGTATTACCTATATGAGTACAACTTATAACACAAATATATATTATGATTGGTAATTCATCCTGAAGGATGTATGCTTCTTTGACGTATAGTTACTCGAACGTTCCTCTCACATTCCTATGGAATTTTCATATCCTTTCCTCTATAGTACAGGGCTTTATGTAATTTTCATAACCACTGATCGTTTGAGTGGGAAGAAGTAACTTCGACTTCGAACACTAAGGCTTTCGTGTTGCAAAACACTTGGTTGAACTGACAATATATATATATATACTACATGACGAGTACGGAGTTTGATTAAATGGTCTTAAGCTGCTGTAGTTCAAGTATGAAAACTCTGACCGATAATCCCCAGCCAATCATTTTGGCGCTACATGAACATTAAGACTGGATGAATGTGTAAACACTTTGGTCCATACTTTTCTTATGAAGTGCAGCGACACCAGATATTAATAGATTTGTAAGATATATAAAGATAGAACAATTCTACAAATCCTGCAAATCCTTTATAAAGGGGATTTGTGTGACGTCCTTCGTTGTGGCTAACACAATGGCGGTAGGAAAAGAAGAAGAAGAAGAAGAAGAAGAAGAAGAAGAAGAAGAAGAAGAAGAAGAAGAAGAAGAAGAAAAAGAAGAAGAAGAAGAAGAAGAAGAAGAAAAGCGAGTTTACAATAAGCGGAAATTGCAGTGCGCATATTCCTATCAACAAGAGATCAAAATATTTGTAACAGACAGAATTTTCTAGAAGATCGCTTTCTTCTATTGATGTGCTTGTCACAATGGTAATTTAATATATGTAAGACTGTCGTACATAAATACTATATAATTCTGTATGCAGCTATATAAGTCAATTTTAGGGATAGATAGTCTTGAAAGCAAATTCGTGTGTTACAATAATGTTTCTTGCAAACCTTTGAAGAGTCCACACTATTGGATAATTTATTCTGAATGCCGTCTGATATATAAACTGTGAATGACAAGGAGAGAAAGAGACTCTCTACTATATAGTATGTAGCTCAGATTGCATAAATTTTGAATGAGGCTCCACAAGATCAAATTGTTATTCTTCCGTTGTTAACACAGGTTATAACATCAAAATCTGTTTTCGACAAACCAAGAAATGCATTCTTATATTGATTAATTTCTATGATCTATGAAGTGTCATATAATTTCATCGTACAAAAATCGTTACATCAATTTGCAAGCAACTCTCTGGAAAATGATTACTAGATAAACCAGCAAATAGTTATTGTAAATACATAAATACGGGTATGTAGTTCATGAGAAGATCATCATGGGGTCGTGTTCGTATTTTGGCTTGAATTACGAAAATAACTTTATAGTAATACTGATTAAACTGTTTTGACTGACCTGTTTTATAGAATACCTGCTCAATGATAATCATTTGTAATTTAACTGTTTCTAATTAAACAGTGTACGCACTCATGCGAGCATGCGAGTAATATTTTCATGTGAGAAACATTCCATCAGTCGATTGATACAAGCGTAGTATTTCGATAAAAGCTCATAAAGGTCAAAGCAACTTTCGATTAAGTATAGAAAGGAACTATTATTTAAAGACATTGTTATTACTTCTTGTGTAATTCAATTGAGGATGAGGTACTCCATCTTGGTTAAATCGGATGTGGTTCAAACTACTACAAGCAATGAGCGATTTAGTAAAGTTTTAGCACAAGAAAAGAAGCAAGACATTTATCTATCTCTATTTATATAAATGCCTATAGAAGTCCTGATGAGCTGGCAGCACTGATAGGATTGAACTGAATATCCTATAAAATCATGTTTCATGCCAAGTAGGATATGTGCTTAAAATCCGTGGCCGATGTTTCTAAATCTTCGAGGATCAATAAAATAAGAGTAAGTAATAGAGTGTAATAAATCAGCGAGATGGCACAATCGTTATTGCGTCGGACACAATGCTGAGCGGCATTTCTACTGGCTCCTTACAATGCGAGTTCAGATACCACTGAGGTCAAGCTTGTTCATTCCTTCGAGGTCGATAAAATAATGCACCAATCAAGTATTGAGTTCAATGTAAACGAATTGTCCTCTTCTCAAAATTGCTAGGTTGAACGTACAAAGAACCGGTTTCCTGTTCAGAGGGAATGTGACCTTGATCATACTTATGCTTTGGAAACTGGGCAACCGGCTTTATGAGTCCTCGGGTCCAAAAGAAAAAATTTAAAAGTAGAGTATAGTTACTTGCATAAAGCGTCATTAGAAAACTCATGATTGAAATACAATTTCAAACTCGCCTTGAGTTATTAGCCATTTCTCGAACCACGTATATTTTCTATTCTTTAGATAATTGGCATATTTCACGTGTGAAACGAAAGCGAAATGTGGAACAGGCGAAATGGACTAAGTGACATTACTTCTTTTTTCACTTAATACTCTGGATTCTATACAATTTTATATCCTCTACATTAAAATAAAGAATAAAAGAAGAGCAACAGCAATAATAATTATGGCAAAAGGCCAGCAAATGAAGGGGTAAAGGTAAGTCAATTACATCCATCCCAGTGCTCCACTGGTACCTTATTTTATCAACCCCCAAAAGGATGAAAGGCAAAGTACGCCTCGGTTGAATTTGAAGCAATGACAATGGTTTCTAATTTAGGCAGAAGATCAGCAATTTTGTGAATAGAAAGTTAGTTGATAACATCGACATTAGTTCTTGATATGTATTTTATTTTATCGAGCACAAAAGGATCAAATACTCCGGTGGTATTTCCACTCACAGTGTAAAAGCATCGGAACATACAATGCAAGACATTTTTTCCGACACTCTAACGACCCCTGCAGGCCATTACCTTTGACAGCACACCATTCTAAAAACGCCAATCCAAATGCTACCACATTCTTTAAATTGGGGTCAGTTTAATTCCTTGTACGAAGACTAGCCTACATTTCGACAAAATACGAATATATTTCGGCTATCCTGGCATGGTTCGTACAATGGTTTTAACATGGGCGATGAAAATTTCGATCTAGATTAGTTAATGTAATACTACCAAGATGTTCATTCTATATCTGCCCCTTTTATGCCACATAATTCTTTTCATTAACCCATAATTTTTTCATTAATTTTTTTATAAATTTTTATGAGATAACAGAGAAATAGGCGAGGAGAAAGTAAAAACAAAGTTGAGAAAGCGATACGTAAAGAATAAAGGAACACAAATACAAAGGAAAGGAGGGGGAAAATTAACTAGAAAAAGGGATAACAATATATATAAAATATGATATTTCATAGTATATAGAGACATACATACATGTAAACATTGATATACGCACACATGCATACATACAAAGAGAGGGAGAGGGAGAGACAGAGAGAGAGACAGAGAGAGAGACAGAGAGACAGAGAGAGACAGAGAGAGAGACAGAGAGAGAAAGAGAGAGAGGAAGCGAGTGAGAACGGGAGGAGTGTAGGTCAGATGAGATTAAAATCGAAAATAAACCCCTTAATAAGTGAATAGATTTTATAATAAAATATACCGGAGCCGTGTGTTGATGAATAAAGCATGTTGTAATTTGGTCGTTATTGATTCGTGTTTATTTTCGGCTATATCAATAGAGGTTATTTTGTAAAGATTTCAAGTAGTCTACAATTAAATATTTCTCTAACATTTTATATTTCACTATTTGTGGCCGTTCAGCGTTGTGAAATATTTTGAGATTTTTCTCTTCAAAAAACATAGAAAAACAGGAAAAACGTTAAATGTTTGCTTTTATGACGAGAAAAGCTAATCCATTTGGACGATACAATGATACGACGAAGCAAAAATACTTAAATGAGACAATTTATAATGGAATGTATCGAGTGCCATGATATAGAAGTGAGTGTGTGTGTATGTGTGTGTGTATGTATGTGTGTGTGTGTGTGTGTGTGTGTGTGTGTGTGTGTGTGTGTGTCTGCGTGTGATCGAATATTTCCTTTGCCTTAATATCTGCTTGTATGATCACAGAAGTTGGGAAAAATGTGCTATGTGATACTGGTTCGTATTTTTGTTACTAACACTTCGGTTACACTGTGTCCATAGTATAGGTATTTTAGTCTCAGTTATGTGGTCGAAAATAGATGCCACAATGCATTAAAAATCTGTTCATATAATTAGAGGGAATACTGTAAAAATAACAGTCGGGCTGTTTCTCCTCAGCTCTTATGGGGCAGAGGTCCATTGCAACGATAGATATACAATATAGAACACTATCTCTTACGGGAGTGTATGTATGAGTGTGTGTGTGTGTGTATGTGTGTGTGTGTGAAAATCTGTTGATATAAATAGAGGGAATACTGTAAAAATAACGAGTCTGGCTGTTTACTCTCAACTCTTATGGGGCAGGAGACGAAACAGAGGACCAATAAAATGGCAGAAATGCAATATAGAACACTATCTCCTGTGGGAGTTATGTCCTTTTATATTCTGTATTCGAATATTCGAACATAAGTACAGTTGACTTTGGCTGTTTACACTCCGGGTTTAAATAAAATTAAGTGTCAGTAATATGCCAGGTTTGAATCAATCATACTCAGCTCTCTCTTTCTCTTTTACTCCCACTGATTCACCGTAGCGATTTGATGAAGAGAGTGAGCTGATGTGCGGCACCAACGTTTGATCACGATAAGCAAATCATTTGAGTCGGTCGTTCGTCAAAAAGCTGAAAGCTCACACGTCGTCTTCGAAATGTGACCGCGTGTATATCGTTGGCGATTTTGTTTCTCCGCCTTCCTTTCTTCGGACTTTTTCTATATATTTCTGATGAAGAGTTCCACTTCGAAACGTGAAATTCTCTTTCTTTCCATTCCTTTCCTGTACTTATTCCACGTCCTCGTGTTGTTTTCTTTTCTTGTTTGTTCATGCTTGGATTTACTATATATATATATATATATATATATATGTGTGTGTGTGTGTGTGTGTGTGTAATTAATGGGACTAATGGACATATGCCAATCTATCTTCCTTCCCCTTCATCAGTTTTTACCTGTCTATGTATGTATGCACATGTGTGTGTGTGTATTAATGACATTCCTCCCTCTTGTTAATAATTCTTGTTCTTCATCACGAAATAAGTTATGACTTGTCGATTATAACCAATGCATTCCTGATCTTCCTACGAGCATAACGTACCTGAAACATTATCCAATATTTTCGCACATTTTCAAGGCGATAAGGTAATGTGGAAGCTTTTTCTTGTGGATCGGGTGATCTCTGAGAGTAAAATGTAAAGTTCTAAGTCTCATATGGCGAGTTACCCAGTTTCTGTAGCGTATAAGTGACAGAGATTGCGCTCCCCACTAAACGAGACGCCAGTCCTTCACATTCACTGCTGAGAGGACTGGGGTAACCTGAAGTGTTTTGCCCGAACAGAACGTACTGTCCAGTCCGGTATGAAAACAGTTGTAGGCTCCTTCGTCAGTTCCCCTCATTACATTATTTATGTTCTAATGCTGTCAATAATATGAATACTAGTAATTCCTTGGTGTCGAATCAAACGATAACAAAGTTTCCATGACGAATGTGAAACATCCTTATTATCATTTAGTCGAAGCTTGCTGTAAAGAAATTTCATTAAAGAAATAAACAAACATCCTGTTGACCAGTCATATAACTATTTCACTCTAAACCAAAGAAACATTTCTGCAACATCTATCATAAGTCGTCGTCATCATCATCTTACTCCTATTATAATCACCACCAACATTGCTCCTATAATCTTTGTCGTTGTCATTATCATCAGCATCATTATCATCGACATCCTCATCATTATCATCATCATGATCATTGTCGTTGTCGTCGTCATCATCATCATCATCATCATCATCATCATCTACAATCATTCCTTAGCATTGATACTATATTCTTTTCTGTTTATTACTGTATCTGAGTGAACGGATAATAAAATGCGTTTGTGCATGAGAAAATGAGTGTGTATTGTATTAGCAGTAGTATACAGCATTACAGATAGAAAATACTGACGTGATAGCATTGTACTCGTCAATTCAGCTTTCATTGTTGTCCTGTGGGTACCAGTTGATCGGGGCACTTGTGTATCTTCTGTACCGTGTTAGTCGAGATTGCTACTCGGCTAAATCTACCTTATTATTTGAATCGAGCACTATTTCTTCGACTCTAAAGGGATGAGCAACACATTTCACCTTGACAGGATTTCGACTCAGGACGTTAAAAAAAAAAAAGACAGAATAAGCACCGCAAAGAATTTTTTCTGATGCATTCACGATTCTGTCAATTCGTCCCCATATCATCCCAGCAAGCATTTATATAGACAATACCTTCCAGTCAAAGAAGAAGCCTATGTTTTGTGGCTAATAGTAGTCAAGTCTCCCACAAATAATCTCATAACGTTATATAATGTAAAGGACATAGGAGATAATATGGTCTTACATATACGCCGACAGACAAGATAATTACGACTGCAACACGCTTTGATTCTACGTCTGCCCCATTAGTATGTAGCCAAGGCTAGACTCCACCACCAACAAAAACAACGATGGCGACAACGATAATTCCTTCAGAATTAAAATAATCAACAACAACAACAGCATCACAGCCAATGGCAATAACTTCAGCACCACCTACACCGTAATCATCAGCATCAACATTATCGACACCATTGTCCTCATCACTCCCCCACAGAACCACCCAACTTTAAACTATTTCGGTTCACATCATAATCTAGTGAAAGCATGAACCATGCAAAATGCCACTTATTCACTTCATAATTATAGAATTTTGTGCCTAATTAAAAGCTTCGATATATCTCCAAAATACGATAATTATAACATGATTTTTCTCTCTCTCTTTCTCTCCATTTCTCCCTCTCCCTTCTCTCCTTGTTTCTATCTGTCTTTTTCTTTCCTTCATTCTATATCTGTCTCAGCTCTCTTTCTCTCCCTCCCTCTGTATATATATATATATATATATATATATATATATATATATATACACACAAACGGGGGCGATGTGCCGTGTAATATGATGTGTTCGTGTTTGCCCCTTTAAATATGTAAACTGTATGCGAGTGTGCATATTAGTTTAATTAACAAGTTTGTACGCAAGCATAAAAATGTGTCAAGCATTATTATGTTGATGAATAATCAAGAAAGCTATTACTAATTAGTTAATTGTCAATCTAAGATCTTTGTAGTGCATATATTGTCTCCAGTGAAACTAAATAACGCAATAACCAATCCGGCATTTCTTCACGTTTGACCGATTTTGCTGAGATCAAATCTATCGTGTTAATAAACCAAATCTACGTGTTTTAACAAAATTCCACGCTGACTAGATTCAGATCGATAAATCGATTGGTTCAGTCACATGGTGTGTATAATTACGATCTCACCGTAACTATGCAGCAGTGTACTCGTAGGATTCGTAGATTTGGGATGAGATGCAGAAATCTTTATTTTTTCTCTTCTTCTTCTATTTCATCTGATTGAAACTACCTTTAAACAACCTGCATTATTAATCTTTTCATCACGAAATATAGCGTTAATATGCGTCGTAAGAATTAGAATTTCCTTGCTAGGAGGATAAATCTTTCTTGAGTAATTTCTAACATTGTATGTGGTCTACGTTCGGAAACTAAAATCATTGATTTCTTTCATAGGCTCAAGACTGTTGATATATGGTGTTACAGTGAAACGAGTGGTAGAGGGAAATGAGAAACAGTGACACGCATTTATTTCTCAAAAGCATTATGATAACTGAACTTAGACATGTTATTCTAGAGTGATTTTGACTGGAAATCTTATTCTAGACTATTCGCTACACTAAGTAATAATTGGTTTTATTTTGATGGCCGGCACACTGATCTCTCATTTTAATTGGTATATATATATATATATATATATATTTGTTAAGGAAGACAACAAACGCTAAGGCAAACATCTCAAGTCTTATACATTATTATTACTGGAAAAAATTCAAAGTCTTACAGCTGTTTCTGGGATATCCCAGAGTATCCCAAATGACGGCATAGAGGACAGGAGAAAAAGGAACAGGGAGATGAAGAAAAAGAAGAAAAACGAAACATAAAAGTTCACAGTTCAACATCGCCTTCTTCCATTACTCCTGTCCTGTGTTGTCATTTCCTTAATCTAGACCCTTCTCATTTTCCCTATTTCTTTCCGATGACGGAATATTCCATACTGTGGGATATCTCAGAAACAGGTGTAAGACTGATTTTTTTTCCAATAATAATAACGTATATGACTTCAGATGTTTGCCTTACCTTAACATTTGTTGTCCTCTTTAACACTTATATATCCGCTATATCGGAAATCTGCAATGGCTCCATATCTGCCGTCTCGGCTATAACATTAGACCACCAGTAATACGTTACAGCACTTACCTATCGTACCTAACCGTTTAGATCACCTACGAACTAAACTCCCATATTCTGTGGATTTTCATGAACGAGTTCATGAACTTTGGTTCTTTTCTCTAAAACTATATATATATATGTGTGTGTGTGTGTGTGTGTGTGTGTGTGTGTGTGTGTGTGTGTGTGTGTGTTTGTGTGTGTTTGTGTGTGTGTGTGTGTGCGTGTGTTTGTGTGTCTGTATGTATATATATATATATATATATATATGTGTGTGTGTGTGTGTATACATATGCATACACACACATATATGCAGAGACATATGTGTATATATACATACAGGCATGCATACATGTACACACGTATATTAGGGTTCTAAGAAGTCTTCATTTCAAATTAAGGAATTATCGTTACGTGGCATAGTTCTCGGATAATCTTGGCAATCGGAATTAGCATTTCATTGCAATTTGCAATTTATGGATTTCTTTACGTGGTAAATCCGACATTAACACAACACCGTTATTTAGAGATTCTGCATACTATGCCACGATTTCAGTTCTTTCGAATAGAGATGTACGAATGAGAGCTGAATAATAAGTAGGATGGGAAAATATACAATAGATTTATTATTGCAGATACTGCTCTGAAATCGCAATGAATGGATTTCTAATAAATACGACGTACATTAGTTGCTGCTGCAGAAGTGGCAGCAACGGAAGCTTCCTGCAATATTTCGGGATGAAAGAACCCGCTTGTGTATCAGATTACATGCAGGTTCGTTGTAGTTCTTGATAAGTATATCTGAATTGCTTGTCTTTTTCTTCTTGTTGATCTAGTGCCGTAGGTTCCAGACGCTCGTGGCCCGCTCATTATCAAGTTTCGTATTTGGTACATCATCGTACAACTTTGTAACCGTATAAACATGATGTATAATAGATATAGCAACTAACACCACTGGAATTGCCATATCAAGACTTTGTAAGGACTAGATAGTCGGAAATGATGTATTGACTATTTAACCTGCACTTGGTTATATACATTATTCTATATTATTTGAGGTTAGACATTGGTTTTATTGAGTTAAAATCAGATCTTCCGTTTCTGTGTTTAACGCAGAGCTACGAAGCCATTGTTATCTCCCACGCTGTCCTAACTTCCTTTCTCTCTACTCTTTCGCTGTATTGGCCATGGAGTAGATTTTTCTACCGTTTCGTTGGAATTTCACTGGAATTTCGTTTTTATTTCTTTTTATCTTAGAAACGTCATTTATAGTTTTCTGGTATCTTTTGTATGTTTTTCAGTTAATTTAATATCTAGCTTATGCTGAAGCTGTATTCTAACTAGAATTGTTTGTATATTTAAATGTTTCATCTTATTTGTAGCACGGTATTCTTTTAAAATATAAGTCAGGTTTTTCTGTAGTATTCCAATTTTTAATTGGCATTTACTTGTCGAATCTTTGCTATAATTGTGACATTACATACATAATATTTGTCTTGGCCGAATTTATGAAGGATTTGGAATAAGTTTTCTGAGTGTCGGCCTGTATAGATGTCAGCCTGTATAGATGTTTCTAAGTCATCCTAACAGATAAGATAGTTTATTTGTAGCTTCTATAACAATTGGTGGTTTTATTCAAAGAATTTGTTAACAGAGACAAAGCTAGGTAGAAGATTAGAAAGGATTATATGTCTCCTTCTTAGATTTCTCTTCTTAAAATACTAGGATTGGTCTTCGTTTCATTATCTTCTCTCTGCCTTGATGCGATACAGTTGTTTTCTATTTCGACAGAAGTATACACATATACACGTTTACACACATAAATACACACACACACACATACACACATACATACATATATTTGCATATGTACATATACATAAGCACGCGCGCACACACGCACACACACGCACACACATATATATGTGTGTGTATGTGTGTGTATATATATATAAGTATGTATGTATGTGTGTGTTCAATTTTGTCGTGGTGTGGTCAATACATCTTACTAGTATGGAAACAGCTTTCTTTATACGACGTGTGATATATCGTGTGATATACTATCAAATATTTTTAGGTAACCAATCCTGATCATGTAAGCTGGGGTGTTTTTTTGCTTTTGCATTCTTCTATATAAACCTGGTTCACCTGTTTGCTTCTTAAAACATACATGACTTTTTGGGATCCTTTCTCTTCCTCTAGCAATACGGTATTGCTATTGAGCTGAGGAATCATTCATCCCATAGAGTATGGACGTTGATGCTTTGAATGCTGTGGGAAAACAAGCGATTATCTTTTTATCGTTTCTGGATGCCTAGTATTGGATCAAGGCTTTCATGCTGTTTTCCTTTCCGGCAGCCTTGGGATGATTATTCCTGCCTGCTTACAGTTCTTTGAATGTTGCTGATACAAATATAGATATTGGTAAAATGATCAGGTCATAAAATTTTGGATCGTATGAATAACAATAGCTTTCAAGTTGCTTGCAGTTCTCTTGGCGAGTTTCTTGATGATTATGGTGAGCCTTGCCTGCAGTGCGTATGTATATTTCTTTCGCTTCTTCTGATACAATGCATTTTATTGATGAATAATGTCGTTCCAGGTTTGGTTTGACTTCACGTTAATGTAGCTGTGTCCTCATGTGAAATGTTGTCTGATTTTTTATTCATATTTCAATGTTTGTTCAAAATTATTGTATCATGGGCGGAGCATTATAACAATAATAAACATAAAAGAATAAAAAAGAATAAAAGAATACGAACTGCTTCTATTTCACTTCTTTTACCATTGTACTCATAAAAAATAAACACTCTGGAGACAGACCTGGAGTACAAAGAGCACACCAATTCGTCGCCATTCGTGACGAAAGGACTTCGACGAATGTAGCTGGTTGATTGATTACCCGAATAATTCATCAGCAAACGACTAGTTATCTAGTTAACTGGTTCAACAACAACAACAACAACAAAAATAATAATAATAATAATAATAATAATAATAATAATAACGATGATGATTTCTTTTATTTGCCACCAGGGCGAAGGATGAGAGGAACAATACCAAGACAAGCATAAAGTGCGGGGACTTACATATGATGGAATGTTAAAAAAATGTGGTTTTGGCGGCGGTAGCAATGGTAATATTTGTGTTTTTAAGCCTTACCTTTTCAGAATTGTTGCTGCTGCTGTTGTTGCATTTGCTGTTGTTGTCGTTGTCGTCAACGAAAGTTTTGACGTTTCTTCGAGACGAAGCAGTTTTTGCCTCGGTGACATCATTAAGTTTAAGTCACTCTACATTTTTGCTCCCATTTTTCTCGGACGAAGAACGCGTTCCTGTGCCGAACATTATAATGGCTTCTTTATCAGCCATCTTTAACTAAATAATGAAAACAGCAAAATATTATTTTTTCCGAAAATTGTTAAGATTAAAAAAATATTAATGCGCACCCACTGCAAAACAGAGGGCGTTTCTACACAAAAATACTATCTGCGTAGTTCAGACAATTTCCGAAATGCAATGGTAACAATAAAAGGAAAACACCGGGCTTTAGAATGCCGAAAAGATTACAAATACTATTTCAACTTACGGAGTTCCAAATTCCCGCACTTCAGAGTATGGTGGCCATAACAACAACAACAACAACAGCAACAACAACAACAACAACAATAATAATAATAATAATAATAATAATAATAATAATAGAACCAGCGTGAGTTTATTATTGGCATAATGACACCCCCGTAATAAAACAAAATTGAAACAATCATTTTACTGAAAGAAGCAGTCACATAAGTAACTTTTTCCTTTGGTGGGCAGAATTTTATGGAGGTTCTTGTTGCATTAATATCTTTTTTTATATAATTGATTGTTCGTGTATAGTTTTAACAGGTGTTTCCGTTGATTCATTTTGATCGATTTTGCATATGTTCCTTTTCAGTTTGTTTATTGATTCTGTGAGATTCTCTTCAAAGTTGGCTGTTATTGACCTGCACTGATATGTGTCATCATCCTGTTTCTTGTTAAGGCGGGGAGCTGGCAGACTCGTTAATTCGCTGGAGGAAATACCTAGCAGTATTTCGTCCCTCTATATGTTCCGATTTCAAATTCCGTCGAAGTCGACTTGTCCTTTCATCCCTTTAGGTCGATAAAATCAGTACCAGTTCAACATTAGGGTCGATGTAATCGAGTGCTCCTCTCCCTACAAATTTCAGGCCTTGTGCCTATACTAGAAAAGATGATTCTTATCGTTATTAATCATGAAGTTAAGAGTGTAGTTTATTGTATTTTATTATTTTTGTTTTTGTGACTGTGTATTTGGTTGAATGTATTCATGGAACCTTTATGGTCTTTACTATAATTTTGTATTCTAGTTGGATGTTTGTTATGTCTTTTCTATTTGCTGTAATTTGTTTCTTTGTGTTCTCTAAAAAAAAGACCTCCTTCGGTCATGAATGACCATGGAATTGCGCCTAGAAAGTTCCCCTCCGAGGCACAGTAGTTGCCCACACATGCCAGTCTCCCATCTCCACGTCATCGATGTTGTCCAAGGGAAGCACAAAGGCTGATATAGCTTGGCACAAGTGACGTCGCAGCTCATTTCTACAGCTAAGTGAGCTGGAGCAACGTAAAATTGTGTCTCGTTCAAGAACGCAACGCAAAGCCAGGTCCGGGAATCGTACTTACAACCTCATAATTGTGAGTCCAACTCTCTAACCACTGAGCCGTGCACTTTATATGTGTGGTCTTCTGTATGATGCTGCATAATTTCGATTATGGAGCTATGTTTTTTGCACTAGATACAAGCTGTTATGTCATGGGTTGTTTTATTATGTTTTCTGAGAGTACTCTCTCTCTCTCTCTCTCTCTCTCTTCCTCTCGCCCTCGCCATGATAGATCGCTACCCACTACACATTCTTTATTTTCTCTCCTTGTTTCTTTCTGTGTTCCTTTCTGTGGAAGAGCATAGGCTCGAAACGTTAAAGAATTTTTCACTCCTTGAGCGTTAAACTAATGCATCTGTTTTTTATTTACACCACCTGCCATCATCTTTTGTTTCTTTTGTGAATCCTCCCTATATATATATATATATATATATATATTAGCGGCTCAGCAAAAGAATCAATAGAATAAGTATCACTCAAAATAAATACCACTGTGAATTTTTTCGACTAACCAAAATATGCTGATCCTTTATAACCATTGTGCAATGACTAAAACATGTGAAAGAGTAAGACCTTGATCTTCTGCCACAATCAAAGATACTTCAGTCTTAGGTTTTAGCAGTAAATCAATTTGTCTTTGTTTATTTCTATTCAGTTCATTTTCCTTGCCATTGGCCATATAGGGAGTTTGCTTGTTGTTAGTAGTTATAATGGGTTTGATGTTGGTGTGACTTAGCTCACTGTTGATAATAGTTTTAGTTAAGTTCCAACGAAAACTACCAAGGTGAAAATGAAACAACAGATTTGTCGTACATTTTCCTTTGTTTTGCATTTGTCAATGACAACCTTGCTGGTCCCGACCGAACACATTGTATAGTTTGCAATTTCATAATAATGCAGTTAGAATTTAATACCCAGGAGAACTCAACTGAAATACTTCAATGAAGGGAGCTAAATTGCAAGACTTCAAACTTAACTCACCCTTCTCTCAAAATTCGTCAGTTAAGGATTTCTTGATAAATAATTGATCACTTCAACTATATGAACTTTTGCAGTATTTCTTCTCCTCTTCTGGAAACAGGTTCTTATAATTTTATATATATTCTCAGTGATATTATTGCTATTAAGGCCATGTGGGTTCTAAAAGCCGAACTGAGAAAGTAAATGAGATGAAGAGAATGATATATGCCTACGTGGGAGAGTTATGCTGTAACAGTGGGTAGCACTAATTAGACATAAGCTGGGGTTTGATCAACCACCGGTTTTGTCGCCTGATTGACTGTGTTTACTTACTGAAAGACTTGAAACCATCAATGATAAAAAGCATCACTGGTGATATGTTCAGGTACACCACAGGTTTATGTACGCAAAAACTCAATTATCTTGATAAATATATTATCATCTGTTTGGACTGATCGCTCGATTAGAATGCACTTTCCAACACGCCCTTGAAAAGAATATCTGGTCGATTAGCTGAATCTTCTTGTCGGCGTTGATCGACATATTCCAAAGTACCGTGGATCCGTCATTCGCAGAAACGGTTTCTGCTATATGCTAAAGCCAAACTTTTCTGTCGGTATTTCCAAATGCTGGCATAATTTCTAGTGTAAATCGCTATCGTGACTAAGATCGTTATTTTATTATATTGTTATAGCAAGCTTTCAGAGCATAATCGAATGTCCGAATGCTTAGGTACATTTAGTACTTTATTTTATGTGCGGCTTTTTCCATGTTATTGAAAGTATACTATATAATATCTATCTAGTGCTAAGGATGTGCATTTTCGTTGTACTTTGGGTATATATATAAGATATTTAAATTTATTAAATCTATCAACAACGTGTTATACAATTTGAAAGTACCTATTATTATACGTGTTGTTTATATTTTCAATTCTCCATTCTGTCTAATTTCAGATCTTTATATATGAAGAGTTCGTTCCTTTCTGTGCGATATATATTTTAGTGTATTACAAGTGATGCATCATTTGGGAAAAATTTCATTTGCTTGTGATATTTGAGCAAACATATCAAGATAGTTTACTTTGATGTCCTTGCCTATGTGCTTTAGCATATCGCAAAGAATACAGCTATTTTGTAATACTCCAAGATACATTGTGATCAATAGCTGAAGCATCTCTTTTCTTTTGGGTATTCCCACGTATTATGCAGTTGTTGCGTGTATTTCCCTTCATTGTGTTTTGGATAATTTCTACTCGTGCAAAGTTACTTTGGTCATAGCTTTGGGTTTCGCAATTTTTCTAAAGACAGCCTACACAGAAGCAACAAATGCAATGAAACATGTACAAGCATGAGGTACTTCACAAGTACAAACACATCAAAATACACACATACACGCACATACACGAACACATACTCTCACACACACACACACGCACACACACACAGACACACACACACATACACACACAGACACACACACACATACACACACACACGCACACAC
>NC_068982.1:90242510-90245921 GCF_001194135.2 Octopus bimaculoides | reverse complement strand
ACACACACACACACACACACACACACACACACACACACACACACAAACGCACAAATGATTGCGGTCACATAGAAGCCATAAATAGGAGAAACTCACGGACTATATTTTTTTATGCAAGAACAAAGACATTGTTTATGATAAAGTATTTCTAAAACGTACATAGTATTATTCATTCACTATTCATTATGGCATAGGGACGCAATAGTATGCACATTTTAAGTGATAAATACGAGGTATATTTCAGAAGAATTGAACCTATGTTAGAAAAGGGAGTTACATCTGTCTTTGATAATTAAACATTTATTATATCATTATTATACATCTAATAAGCTGAGCTGCAAATGTTTTATACCAGATGGAAGGAGACACCTGCAGCAGCCCTTTAAACACATTTTAACAAACACTGCTTGTCACAGTTGACTAATTTGTTGAATGCAGTCAATATGTGACTACAATTCGAAAGCTCGCTATGCAATAAAGTTTTGTGTGAAACTGAGCAAAAACGAGGCGTGACCGTGTGGTAAGAAGAAACTGACTTCCCAGCCATATGGTTTTGAGTTCAGGCCCACAGCGAGATCCTTGGGCAAGTGTCTTCTATTATAGTCTCCGGCCGACCAACACCTTGTGAGTGGATGTTATTACAACGATTTTATTTCTGAAAGAATACCGTGAATTGCCTTTCAACGATGTAATTATATTGTGCATGATGCAAAGATAACTATTTTTCTTAAATTCTCCTATTACTTATAATGGATTCATAGTTTTACCTTATCTGCTGAATTGTTTTATATGCCTACGAGTTACTGTTGGTACGCATTCATGGCTAATATTTCTAGAACCCACTGGTAAAGACACCTTTTTCAAAAGTTTCTGATAACCAGTTCACTTGATACACTGTTCCTAACTTCTGTACTTTCCATATGGCGTTGTTGATCAGTGATAGATATTTGCACCATATTTTGCAACATCTCTTCTGTTTTTCCGTAAGTTTATATTCGCCAGTCAGTATTTACCCTCTGCAATATTGTAAATAAAGTTTTTCTATCTACTACAGGGTGATAGATACTTTCATGCAGCAGGTACAAAAATTTACTTGGGTGTCTGTAATTTTCTAGGTATTTATTGTTTCTTTAGCCGTGCGTGTTAGCGGTGGGGGGGGGGGGGGAGTTTCTATGCGTAGAATTATTCAAGTGTCAAATGTGGCTCCAATATTTTCGTCAACTGTCTGTGTTTCTGTTAAATACTTCAAAGGACTCGCTGTTTATCGCTTTCTAATGCTTTCCACTTGTTCATTCTCATATTTAAAGAATCTTGTCTGTCAAGATTCCTTCACTATCCACACATTTCCCAGAATATTTTGTTTCTCTAGCCGTTGGCAAAGCATTGATTTCTGTTCTGTTCTTATCGCTTTGGGTTGGAGTCAAAACTGTTTAGTTTGTTCAAAGAATCGTTCTCGCTTTACACAACAATTAATTATTTGCGCTTGAGTTGTAATCTCTTGATTTAGGTGTTTTCAAAATTTTAGAATGTTTTTTCGATATATTTATTCTTACTTTGCATTTCCGTTATAATTCTCTTTTCTTTATTATTTTGTTTTTTAAATGCATTAAATATTGAGATACCATATATTTTCATTTGGTGGTGGTACATATGGATATCTTTTATCGATGTTAATTAGTTAACTATTTTCATATTTAGATCATACTCATATTCAAAATTTCTATCTTTAAAATGTTCTGTTAAATCTTTCCCACAATTTTATTCATATCTTCGTTTCCGAAACCTTGATTCTACTTTCCTTGGTCAGTATTTTACCAGCATATTGCGTCTCGACTTTATTGTCTTGTTATAATTTTGTTTGTTTTCCAATATGGTGATCTTTTCGTAATTTACATTACCAAAGGTATAAATGTTTTATCCTTTTATTTCTGCTGTTTTCACCCACGTTTTTCTAGTAATGTATTATTTTATGTTTCCCTATAAGAAATAGCTCTGGGTTTGAAAGTGTATTTTCGCAAATTAACTAACCTTCCAAGAACGAAAGTTACATCCATATAATATGCATGTTCCTTGTAGTAGTCTCACAGTCTCATTTCCCCTTTTTCTTTCGCGTGGGAACCTGTAACATATAGTGTCGAAACTCATTTCTTCAATAACTGTTTCTGCTAACTGACGACTCTTTCATGCAGTGTTTAAGTTCAACTTTTAATTTAATTTGTTATATTTTTAATATCAGATACTCTTACAATGAATATGAGGCCATGATGACTGAATTGTTACGGATTTTGTTTCGCATCAGAACTGTATTGATTTCGATCCCACTTCTTGTCATTTCGAGCAATTGTCTTCAATCTCAGCTTCGGATTGACCATTGTCTAATGAGTGAAATTTAGTCAATGGAAACTATGAGGAGTCCTGTTGTACATATATACACACACACACACACACACACACACACACACACACACACACACACACATGCATATATATATACAGAGAGAGAGAGAGAAAGAGAGAGAGACTGAGAGATAGGATAGAAGGCAGACATAGATACATACATACACAAACACATACATACATATATACATACATAATATAGACATGCATAGACACAGACATACACACATATACAAGCACATACGCGCAGCCTTCGATAGCATCTATCAGCGAAAGAAATAAAACTCGTTCAGTTTATCAACTATGGTCCTTTACATATTTCTACTGTACTACGATTCACAGATGATTCAATGAAAGCGAAAATGTATCTTTAACCTGTTGAAAATACTATGAATCAGTAACTAGCCAACTAGAAACCAGTTTCTAACGTTGCTAATGTTCAACAATAGTTTATAATATAATATGTGTGTGTGTGTATCAATATACATATGTATGTAGACATGGTATATTCTGTTAAGAATGCAGTAGAGTATAGTATAAAGCTCGCCCTCTTCCAGTAGTAGTATTATGCATTCTTCCAAGTTTGCGTTTGGGCATCTATCGTACGTGAATGAATAATTCTAAAAATTTGGAGTCAACAAGAAAGAATACGTTTGTACATTTTTTTCTATCACTACAATAGTTTCCACGCAACGTAGTTCTCCAGGTACTTGATCATGTAACCGTTTCTCTGCATTTTGACTGAACGACTGCTAACGGTCCTTCAGCAACAACACACCATGATAAACGCAGTGACTACTACTAAATTCAGGCGACGACAGACAGAGAGGATGTTCTTGAAGCTGAGAATTTGCGCTTGCGAAGACAATATTTACATATCACGTGAGGAAATACAATTAGATCTCCTAATGGAGGGAAACGGTTGATGATCAATTTCCTGCACACCTGGAGAACTACATTGCGTGGAAACAATTGTAGAGATACAATAAATAAGTAAATATATATATATATATA
>NC_068982.1:90239369-90241820 GCF_001194135.2 Octopus bimaculoides | reverse complement strand
GAGAGGGAGGGGGAGAGAGAGGGAGGGGGAGAGAGAGAGAGAGAGACTCTTTTATAATAGCGACTTTCATATTCATCTTACCCATTATTTGGACATAAACTTGTGTAAATGCCCGCAATATATATTATATCAGGCATTGAAAAGCAAGATCTAAATCACCTCTTTCATCGAGATAGAAAAGTGATATTTTCGACTAACATGTACAAACTTCAAAATCATTAATCATACGCGTGTCATGGCCACCCAGGTGTATGGGAATAATGTTAAAAAATAAATGATATTCCAATAACGAAGAGATTACCGGAATTAGATTGCTTTACGGGTGGATTGCTTCAGATTTGAGACAAACAACAACAGCCAACTGAGGATTTTATGTGCAATATTTCCTATTCAAATGTGCCTGCAGCTGAGAAGACCTAGGGGCCTGTATTGGCCATGAGTATATAGCAAGCCAATAAAAAAGGAGACAAAAAAAAAACAAAACATCTAGCTGAATGCGCGTGATTTGTAGAATCACGCACATTCGTCGTTGTTTTTTGTTTGTATAACTGCGAGATTATTTTCCAGGAAATTTTCAATTTGTCAACTGACTGGGGTGACTAAATTCATTCCAACTGCAAAACATGCAGCGACAACATCACCACAACCACCACCAGTAAAAACAAAAAAGGAAATAAAGATATTGATTTTTTTAAAAAGAAATATGTCTTGATTCTGTTTTACGATGTCGTATAAAAAGCGTTTGTTATTCTAGAGAGGATAACAAAAATTACATTCATAATTATGGTTATCTGACATCTCTGACTTAAAACCAGTGAAGACACGCTAATGAGAATCTTTGCATAATTACATACGCACGCGCACAGAGAAAGAGAGAGAGAGAGAGAGAAATCCCCCTACGCACACACACACACAGATGTTGTAACCCCTCGTATATGTGTGTGTGTGTATTTTATATATATATATATATATATATATATACACACACATACCCACTCATATGTATATATGGATAAATGTATGTGCACAAATATACATATAGTTATGCCTATGCGTGTGTCTATGTATGCATGTAAGGATATTTTTACATGCGTATATATAGCTGGACTTACATAATGTATGTGTTAATGCACAACCATGCAAATGTTACTAAATGCACATTTTATATTCAGTCTTTTCATATTTCATATCTTCTGTTTCTTGAATTGCGAAAATACATTTTCCTATATACCAGGCAATTATGCTAATCATCCTACCAACAGCAATTTCTTCTAGCATCTTCTTAATACGTAGAACCCAACGAACAACATTACGTTAACGGTTTTCCTATTTCCATTTCATTACTGCTGTATTCAGAAAACGAGATAATTTTCCGACAAGTTGAAGCTACTTTAAAATCGGAATGCACTACTTTTCTATACAAACTCCTTGTGAAGTATCATCGTTGTAAATCTCGATATTTCTAATGAATTCCACCGTTTTCGTAGGAGAACAATAGAAGTGGAGACTAACAGCCACTCCTTCACAATCAAGAGTATCTATCTACTTACTGTGCTCGCTAAAAACATTTCAGCGTGAATATTGTGAACTGTTTTTGTCTGCAATTCTTTTATAGGTTCTTGATAGGGGAAGTAAAATTGCTTTAAAATACTTCTCTTGTGATAAATGTCAAAGTATCCTTTGTAATATAGTATTAAAGCACATCAGATAGACGCAGACATGGCCATAATGGCTGTATGGTTGAGAAGCTCGCTTTGCATCTTCCTGATTGCGTGTTAAGTCCACTGCGCGGTATGTAGACGTGTACCTTCTGCTATAATCCTCGAGCCGACCAATGCCCTGTGGTTAAATTCCGTAGACGGAAACTCTGTGGAAGCTCGTCATAAAAAGTAATGAACACATATCGCATCAACAATACCAATATGTGTCAATATTGCAGTGAAATATGTTTCTTCTTCACATATAAGCATATTGGAATTAGATTAACGTTCCCGTTCTTTACTAAGTTTGAAGTGTCATAAGAGTGATTTCAAATAAAAATCGAAAGCGGATCAAGAAGTCGATTCATCTAGTAGCTGCTATTAGTTGCAAAGGATGATCATCAAGTCATAGACAATCCTTTGGGGCCGTTTAAATTGCAAACATTTTTCTTCTCTTCGACAGTGTAACGGTATATATTTCTTATGGAATAGTGCACTGAAGTGAGTTTATTTTAGTCATTTAATGTGACAGGCATACGTATTGGTGTATGATTAAAAAAACTTGCTTTAATTATGTCCCACTGCGTAGCACCTTGGATACATATCTTCTACTATAACGCCTGGCTGATTAATACTTTATAAGTGAATTTGGTAGACGGTAACTACGAGAAAGTCCGTCATATGTATGTGTGTGTGTGTGTGTGTGTGTGTGTGTATATACATATATATATATGTTATATATATATGCATA
>NC_068982.1:90237578-90239357 GCF_001194135.2 Octopus bimaculoides | reverse complement strand
ATATATATATATATATATATATATATATATATATATATATATGTATGCATATATATTATTATATATATATGTGTATATATATTATTATATATATACATACATACATACACATACATACATATGTAAATGTTTGTGCGTATCTTTGTGTTGTGTTTGCCCAAGGCCGTCGCTTATCATTCGATGTTGGCTTGTGTTCGTTTCCGTAAATTAGTGGTTCGGTAAGAGAAACAATAAAAATAATTGACTTAACAGTTAAACTAAGTACGCGGATCGATGTGTTCGACTGCACCCTTGAAGGCGGCACCACAATAGGGCCGAAGTTCAATAACTGGAACAAATAAATGATAAACGATAAAGATCCTTAGAATAGCTTCGCTTAATTACTTTAAACTGACGACACAATGTTCATAACTAAGTAGCTCTTCCTCTGCTTAAAACAGAGAGTTAGTTTATTCTCCATGCAACCTGTTTATAGCTAGGAGAACTGTAGAAACGATAACATGGATGGCATTCCGAAATGTTATGTATTCGGTAGCCGGAGAATCTTTCCGTACGTTATCGATATTAATGATGCAGAGTATATGAAATGTTATTTTTGGATTCTCCCTTTCAATCGTTTTAGAGGAAGTGCTAAGTGCCATTCATATACGTTCACTGCAATACATATAGATAAGAAGCAGCTAACAGAAAAATCATTAAAGCGTTATAAATCCTTCAAGTTTTCTGTGGTGCCTCCTGGCATTTCCTTTTTCTTCAAACGAACTAATCATTCAAAAATGATTAATTAATTTTCTAATAAAAAGTGTCTCAACTTTTTAATCAATGTCTGAAAAGATGCAATGCTCAACGTGGAGTGGGTGAGTCGTCGGAAAGAAAGAAAAAAAGTTAATGACATCTGATTTAAGTTGAATAAAACAGAGTAGTGTTGTAGTGTCAGCTAATCATCAATCAATCATTCATCAATACCCTATTAATAATAAAAGCATAAAGAAAGAAGAAAAATTGTAGTAAAGCCATTTCACTTCAGCCTATTCCCCCTGTAATGCGCATACGGGGGACATTTAGACACCCAGCCGCCACACTCGGACACCTATAGATTGGTGACATGTACCATGCTTTCGCTGATTACTTGTGGAACCTATGTGGTTCCAAGTAGTCATTGACACCCTTTCGACTCTCTCAGTCTTCAGCTCAGCAATACATGTATGTTATGACAGCTGGAACGATAGGCAGCTCCAGCAATTAGTTAGCAGTATTCATTTCCTACTGAATAGACTGAAGAAACCTGACGCAATGTTCCTTGCTTAAAGACAGCTCACCGACCGGTCCAAAATCACCAGGCCACGCGCCTTCACAAGAAGCATTTACCTTCCCAAATTGTACAAAATCTCTGTGACAAATCGAAATAAACTGCTTTAATAGGGATTATTGATGAAATGAGACGGAGATGCAACTTCTTTTCCTTCTGAAATCATTATTATACTACAAAATAATCTATTTTGTGGGTGAGGCGGTGAGGATTGCCCGTTTCAGCATCAAATTGTGCTTTTTCTAGTGAGTATTCGGCACACAAGTATTTCAATAAAAAGAACTAATTCATATATTTCAGTCATCTAACTTCCTATTCTGCTTATTTCATTTGGGTGTTCTTCCATCTGAGGTCGATATAAAACGAGTACCAGCGAAATATTGATGTCGATTCATTTTCTTCATTCCCATACACAACTTGAAATTTTCTGTATCAAAACCAAATTATTTTGTATATATATATATATATAT
>NC_068982.1:90235051-90237568 GCF_001194135.2 Octopus bimaculoides | reverse complement strand
GTGTGTGTATGTATGTATGTATGTATGTATGTATGTATGTATGTATTGTAATTTGAAACAGTTTTCTTACCAACTGTTGTGACCCACGTGTAAGATACTTTACTTCAGGTTTCTGGAATAGTTAGCTGATGACAAATTAATATGATCCATGGTTAGAGAGCTGCATTGCACGATCAGTTCTTATTTAGGTAGCGGTATGTGATTTGATCAAGCTAAAATAACAGAAAATATATTTGCCCGTAATTTAGAATATTGTTTACTGAATCATCATAATTCTAGTTACGGAGGAATGACACGCCGGAAGAATTATAAACTCAAGATTTCTGCATTAATTATGGTTGACCGCTTATATACGTGATATTTCATTATTAAAAGTTCATTTTTTTCTCCTCATGACCGACACATTAATAGAGCTTGTGCAGTGAGGCAAGTAATTTAACAGACAAAAGATCTAAAATGGTCTGTTTCTAAGATTTTATAAATGCCGTTGCATCGCCATGTATATCGCATTGAGCTTCTATCATTGATCAGCATAAAAGGTCATAGAGCTCAATCTTAGAATGTATAGACAAACGAGAGCTCGTAACAAGGCAATGTATACTTAAAAACCTACTTAATTTGATACATTGACAATCGCTTGCCAATTATAACATTGGCGAGTTTGATGGCAGATAGTTAGATTACAAACTCAAGCAACGATTTGACATGAATAAATTCTTGGATTTATGAACTCAATGTCATAAGCGTACTTGCAGCAATGTCTATAATCTTATAGAAACGAGATGTTGATAGATTTAGTCCATAATGTGATTCGACTTGTTTTCCAACGATGTTTTTGTTTTTAGTTCGAAAGAAAAATGGTGATTTCCGATGATAACTAAGAAGTTAAGCTGCAGAACAAATTCCATTAATTCATAAGAGAAAATGCAATCATGTTGTTTTCTACCATCGCAAAAATTACTGATATCAAATATTTATGATAATCCTCTAGTAATTAATTTTTAACAGTCATCTTACTGAAATGCTAAACGAAAAAAATGCCTCACTGACGAACAGCAGGATGAAACAAGGGATGGCTAGTGACTGAAAGAAATTAGATGCGAATTTACGGAAGAAAAATGTTTACAACAGACTGAATTAAAAATTAGCCAGTGACCCAAGCATTTCACACAGAAATATGAAATAACAAATACGCCTGAAATAAGACAGTTTAGTGTACTGTTTTACCTACTATATATATATATATATATATGCATATATATATATGTATATATCAAGTGGGGTTTCATATTTTTAAAAGATTGGATTGGAAAAACTTTGATAAGTTGAGGTTAATCATGAAATGTGCTGAAAAATTACCCAGTCTTGTTTAAAATTTAAAAACCAAACGACGGGCAGGTAAAACGTACCTCATAAAACAAGTGAACATTTGGAGAATATAGAAACTGATCCATCCATCCATACATACATACATACATACATACATTATATGGAAAAATGCGAGCATGAAAAGTAATATTCTTATGGTTGTAAACCTGGAAAAGTACAGGACAAGTTATTACATCTGTAAAAGTATTGGACAAGCTATTACTTCTAGTAAAGTAAAGAATAAGAAACTTTTTACTTAAAATATTGCAGCAAAGAATGCCAGTTCTTCTAATTTATCACTCTTTACAGTTCTCATCTTTTAAATTTGTAATTTGTAAGTTTGTCTAATAAGTAATTTTTTTCTGTATTTAAAGTAGTAAATTAGCCAAATTCTACTTAAACAAGTATAGTGTTATTTGTAAACTATAATTAAATAAGTTTTAATATTCAAATTTTAATTTTAGCTGCAATAGTGTAAGTAAAACGTTTCTTATTCTTGCTCACATTTTTCCGTGTAATCCATGATTTTTCCAGGCATTGCTGTTATAAGATAATTAACAATATGTCAATTAATAATTTAAGATTTTATCTTATAAAATACTGAAAGATAATATTTCAATTTTTCCATGTAAGTGATGATAATATTTCAATTTTTTTCATGTTCAATTTAAATATATGTTGTAATTGAATTATTTGATATTACGCATCCACACCAAATTAATGGCAGGGATTTTTACCATGTTGTTGGTTGCACCGTGTCTCACCAAAAGGTACAAACAACATGACCCCAAAACCATTAGTTACCAGGCTCACTAATTTAAATATATTTAATCTAATTTTGCAATATAAGGAGGTCACAGCAATTCATTCGACGAAAAAAGAAACTTCCAATGATACCGGGATTGGGTGGGGGGTATCCCACCTCATTTTTTCCGAAGCAAAATAAGGGATTTGTAGCACATTAGAAGGTCAGGGTACTTGATTCCACGCAAAGAATCAATTTTTTTTCTTAGTGAAAATCGTGCGGATGTTAATTTACCATAATGTTGTTATTTAGCCTCAAATAAACCCTGATACTGCAAACGTATCATCAAAGATATTCCAGCCTTCAGCAAACCGTCTTTTTAGGGATAATCTAGGACATTACAT
>NC_068982.1:90228495-90233495 GCF_001194135.2 Octopus bimaculoides | reverse complement strand
GTCATTTATACGCCACTGAAACCGGATAACGGCCCTTTGATTCTTAAGATTCTAGACTGTACTTATTTTACTGTTTTTAATGCAGCTATAGAAACAACTCGATGACAATCATCAGGATTTATTTTAAGAGAGACATATGGCAAACTTATATCTAGTGATTTTTGTTAAAGAGAGAGAGAGAGAGAGAGAGAGAGCATGAGGAAGGAGTATTTGCAGACAAAAGCCAATAGGCTGCAATACGAATGTATCACATACATGCAAGTCTAAGAAGTATTGTCAGAGTAAAAAACAAAATGGTAATTACTTTTAATCTAGAATCGAAATAGAATCTAATGACCATGACTTTTACTTTCTGTCTTCTTTCGCACGCAAGATTTAATAAATATTATACATAATTTGTCTCGAACCTGAATATCCGAAGGTTGATTTTAGTGCAATTTGAAACTTAGGAAGAAAAAGAAAGAAAGGAAAGAGAAACTAAATGAATTATTGTGTTGAACCCAGTGTTCTGCTGTGGCAATTACGTCCACCCACTTTAATATGACATTGATAAATAGCATCAAAGATGATGGGACGCTGTAATGGCATGATGCTATTAATATGTTTCATTGTGAATATGTGAAGACGATGAAAGTCGTATTCAGAAATGCATTCATATCAAAAGAAACCGGTTGAATATCTATAATATAATTATATTTAAAAAATGGGATTTATTTCATATTTTTTTACAGAACTATGCTTTCCCTTTCCATTATATTAAATTCTGTTAGCAGAAGTTTTGTTTCAACCAAAGTCACTAGCTGACTAGTATTTAATTTAGCGTGCCTGGAGACATAGGCAGAACCGAAGTATACCAAATTTGGACATGAATATTAAAAAATATAAATAAATCCTGAGAAAGATTAATTTCAAATTTTGGCACAAGGCCAGGAATTTTGGGGGAGGAGTTAAATCGGTTACATCGACCCCATTGCTCAACTGGTTCTTATTTTATGAAAAGCAAATCCGACCTCGAAAGTATTTGAACTTAGAACGTAAAGACAGAAGAAATGCCGCTAAACGTTTTGCTCGGCGTGCCAACGATTCTGCGAGCTCGCCACTTCAATCCTGAGAAATATTAATTTGACAATTCAACGTTTCTGCTAGTGTAGGGAGTTCTAATTTTGGCTCTAAACCAAACATTTTGGGGCAAAGGTGTAATCTACTTTATCGACATGAAGGTAGTTCACTCTAGACCTAATGTAGGTTAAATACCTATATTTACTTGACTTTAAAAGGGTGACCGGAATATAAATTTGAACGACATTTGAGTAGAGAACCTAAAGGAATCTACCAGAAAATGTATGTATGGTATCTTGTTATTTCTGTCAGTCACTCATCAGTCTCTTATATGTTAATTATTATATTTATTGGTAAAACTATTAAGATGTGTAGGAAAAGGAGCATGGGATACTGTAACGCGCCTTTATTTCTAAGGAATCATTGATGATGTAAGTACAGTGAATTTGCAGCAACTAGGAATTAAATCCATTTGAAGGATTCAATTACAGTAAGAGGTACTTGTTGAGACAAATAACTAATAACGGAGGCAGGTTTACGACCCTTGTTTTAGATAGTTATAACAAGATTTGAATCTTTTAAAAAGTCATAAAACAATACTGCTATAGATAGAAATCGGTAGTAGCACGTTTGGTTATTCGGTACACTATCAATTCGGACATCAGAAATTTTCAATGTTGTTTACTTTGGCTTAACGCAAAGACATATTGTCCTTTATAGTTCTATTTTAAACCCTAATTTTGAAGCTATATAAGCGTGTGAATAGCGTTTGAATTATCGATGGTGGCAATTATTAATAAATTCCTTCACCGGCAGTATATCGGTCATGTGAGTTATAGAATATCTGAATAGATAACTCACCCTCCATTTTTGTTATAGCATATCTGAATGAACGAAAAGTAAAAAGAGAGACACTTTTTCAGCTGGAAGTATCTTACGTAAACAGTAAACATTATAAACCGTTGAATTCGGATGTAAGATTGCATTTCAAAGTAGTTTGTTAATAAATTTTAAATATTTTCATTGTGTTGCATGATGATATCTTATATTTTAAATATATATCAAGGGAAAAGAATATTTCATACATTTTCATTGCAACATCGAAGTAATCACGTCTTGCCGATATTATAAGCTCTCATCTTCGCTCTCGTCTTATTTTCAATAATATGACAGCTTTCAATTCAATAGTTGGCCGCTGAGATTTTACTGTGGAAATTATGCTACGATCGATTTAACTATACCCCCACTTTTCTTTCAGCAGCAGCACTCACAGTTTTAAGACAATATAATTCCCTCTTTTATGTTCAGCAGTGGGTGTAGGCCTAAAACATTCTTTTGTTAAAATACTAGAACAAAGAATCGAACAGCAATAGCAGTAACGTTGTATAGACTAGTGTAGCATAATGAAAAATACAAGTTCTAAATATTGTTGCTAACATACAAGTAGTCCTAGTAGGTTTGCGTTCTTTGATGTTTCATTCGCTCATATTAGAAAACTCTTTTATTCTCTTTGAGATGTTTTGCATTTTTTGAGATGTTTCAAACTCTGACCTCAGAATACTATAGAAATAATTTAATAGTTTTCTGTGCAAGAGATAAACAACTGGTGGTTCTCTTATTTTATTATGAATAAGATCGTTTCTTCTGAAGCTAAGAAACGAGTTAGATCACATTGTATAATTCTAATATTCCTTCGCCTTTAATAGGCTTCTATAGCAATGTAAAAAGAGGATGATACAGGATATATGGCATTCCTACCTTCCAGGAACCCAGAAGTGTGGATATCAGTCAGTGCCGTCGTTGTTAGTTTTTAACACCAGGTGAGCCATAGTCGATCAAATCTATGGTTAAATCCATTTTAACCTACCAATCCTGTCTTTCTCCTTCGTGCAGCGAACCCAAGCTCAGCTTATCCATCGTGCCTCTTACTATGATGTTAAGGTATGTAATTTAGAGGCAATTTGGTTGATATTTCTAATACTTTGAGTGGCGACCTACATACTTGTTCGTTGGATAGCATCGTGATCGTAATTATCACTATATGCATAGACAAACTCAAACACACACACACGCGCGCGCGCGCGCGCACACACACACACACACACGCACGCACGCACACACACACACACACACACACACACACACACATTTATGTATATACATCGCTTGTATATTTGTGGTCTTTCATGGTATTGGTCGGTAGAAACACATAAACATATAACTCACTGAAAGCACTTATCTCTCCTTTCAAATCTGGCAGGTATGTCAAAGTACGTGAGAAACATTTTGAAACAAAGGAATAAATAAATAAACAAATACGTCCTTCAACATATATGCCTTACAGCATCAAACTACATTTCATTTTTAATTTATCAATAAGTGAAGCAAACATGAAGATGCCACAATCCACTTTTCAATAGAACTAAATGGATTAAAACTGTTCTCGTTAACGTAATATAATTTTACTTCCTCTAAACAAAATTTTGAATTTTCTCCTTCAAGACGTTCGAAATAACACAGAAGAATGATTTATTTATTAATTTTTGTATTTCTCAGTCATTCAGTCGTTGAAAATTTCAGTTCGTTTCACAATGAAACACAACAGAACAAACCAGGCCAATCACAAGAGACGATGGTTCGTTTACTATCTGTTGCAAATATTCTCTTTCTTTCGATAATGATGATGATGATGATGATGATAATAATAATAATAATAATAATAATAATAATAATAATAATGATAATAATAATAATAATAATAATAATAATAATAATAATAATAATAATAATAATAATAATATCACCCTTATTTTTTTTTCTAAAATGCTATTTATTTATGTTTGTTCGGTCTGTGTCTTCCACCAGGTTTGACGATCTCCTCTAAATGAACTGGAGACAATTTTAGCCTGCAATCGATATATTTCAGTTGCCTTTATTATCGATTCGAAAACTGATGCAATATTTGAAAGAAATATTTCAGTGACTATATTTAGTATCACGTCTAATAACTTCCTAATGCATTTCAGTAATCTATTCAAATTTCTTCAGTAGGACACTACTCTATGTCATCACATCATATATTAAGCACATTACCAATGAACAAAGACCGTTTCTTTTTAAATATAAAAAAATACAAATTATTATTTCTGTGATATTGATTAAGACGAGCTCGGTATGGAAGATTGCATTGTCAGGAAATTTTTTTCTCCTATTCACTATGCCACATCGCAAACGATTAGGCATATTCATAGGACATTTATTGCTGAATACAAAAGAATGTAATTTAATCAAATGAATAGGAAAAAGAGTCTTGTAACCGGTTGAGTTGTTGGTAAGCCATAATATGGCTTAAGTATTGTATAAAAACTGTAGTGATGGTAACTCATTGCCTTCTTTAGACTTGAACAAATCATTGCGATACTTGATATACTGTTATTATACGCGCTTCCACTTGGTATATCGGTGAGATGTACTAACTCATGGTACCGATTTGCAGCAAAATATTTGAGCATGGGACTGATATCTCAGAAGATTTTCACATCAGTTTCAACAGATCCATGAACTGAAATTATAAAAAAAATATGGAATGAAATGTTTGGCAAACGTTAGTTACTTAGTTGAGAATTAGATAAGCAGCAACACCTCTACTTTGAACTTAAACGTCGTTGACCACTATCGACAAACGTATGAATGAATGAAGCAAAACTGCTTAACGTGGTATTAAAACACCGCAGAAGATTCTGCTTTCAATAATTAACAAGACACCCTCTGAGTATGATGTCTAGTTTAGATCGATATAACAGCCAAATATGCTTAAAATGACATCCTATTGTCTTAAGAAAATGTATTCTCTCTCGTTCTCTCTGCATGCACACATACACACCGCCATGATTGATCGCTAGCCACTAAAGCTTTTTTAATTTTCTCTCTCTATTTATTTT
>NC_068982.1:90226237-90228419 GCF_001194135.2 Octopus bimaculoides | reverse complement strand
TAATAAGTTTTACCAAATCAAAACAATTCGCATTGAAATGAAGAATTAACAAATGCTAAATTGATTACCGTTAATAAGATGTCTGTTTATAGCTATAAAATATTTTTCGTCCAATTTCGACAATTTTCAAAACTTTCAAATCTATATTAATGGGTAGGATCAATTTGAAGAAAAATTGAGCAGAATCTCGTAGCCATCCCGTGTCGTCGTCATTTTTGTGCATGTGCATAAAGTGGCGAAATTTAACGCTTTGGGGCAGATTCCGTCAAATTGATGTCACGACGGCTAGTACACAAAATGCCTAAATTTTGCTTGAGAAATAAAATGGTCTTACCTAATCAAAACCTGAAACGCTGGGGAATTAAGACAACGAATTGAAATAATAAGTTTTACCAAATCAAAACAATTCGCATTGAAATGAAGAATTAACAAATGCTAAATTGATTACCGTTAATAAGCTGTCTGTTTATACTCATTAAACATTTTCCGCTAAACTTCGGCATTTTCCGTCAAACTGATGTCATGATGGCTAGTGTGAAAAATGCCGAAATTTTACGAGATTTGAAAAATCGATGCTGATTAAAAGTCGATTTTTTAAAAATTCCAAGTGCATAAGTGACCGCATGGATAGAAGCCCTCCACACGTGTCAAGTTTTATCAGGGTCTGTTGGATAGTTTCGGAGGAGTTAAAGTAACAAACTCACAAACACAAAAACTTTCCATTTATTATTATAGATATATCTATATCTATCTATCTATCTATCTATCTATCTATCTATCTATCTATCTATCTATCTATCTATCTATCTATCTGCCTAGCTAGCTACCTACCTACCTATCTATCTACCTATCTATCTATCTATCTATCTATCTATCTATCTATCTATCTATCTATACACACACACACACACACACACACACACACACACACACACATGACAGAAGTAAACATACACCCTTATAATCATTAAATTTTATTTAAATCTGAAATTATACATTCAAATTATGTATCAATTGTCATAATGTGAATATTTAATATTTAGTAGACATGATCTTTGCATTTTTCAACGATCCTATTAGGCATGCTACTGATCAAATGAATGTTCTCTTGTGGAATTTCTTGCAATGTTTCGTGCAGTAATCTCAAAAGATCTAGCTTTGAAGATGTTTTCTTGTTATTTTTATGAAGTGTCCTGTCCATTATGTCCAATAGGTGTTCAATAGACTTCATATCTGGTGACTGGCTTGGCTATCGAAGCTTTTTAATGCCATTCTTATCCAGCAAATCTCGGGGCATTTTAGCTGAGTGACAAGAAACCCCATCTCCTACAAATAAAAAGTCTTTAGTCATTTTACCAGTGGAAGAGATTAGAAGGAGTCCTTTCTGCAACATGGACATATATTTATCTGAGTCTATGTTTCCTTCATACTTCACCAGCTCTGATCAACCATTACTCCAAATTGCTCTCCAGAGTTTCAATGTAGCTGCAATCTTTTTTCATCAAATTCTTGATCACAGAGTCTATAGACTCACACTCGACCACTGTCAGGAAATACAGCAAATCTAAACTCATCATAGAATATGACAGTGTCCCAAAATGTAAGTGGCCCCTCCACCTTCTCACTGGCCCAAACGTTTCTCCGCATGATGTTGGCTGGTCAAAGAAGTGGCTTCCTTCTTGCTGCTCTGCCATAGTAGCCAAGTTTGTGGAGATACCTGGCAGCTGTTCTGGAACTGACATCAACTTGTTCTGCTATGTCAGAGGCCTTGCAACGAGGATTATGCTCCACACTTCTCTTAGCAAACGGTAGGGTCCTGTCAGAGGGCACTGGTTGATCTGGGTGAGGTGATGTGGACACCTCCCTCTCTCTGGTGAATTGCACAATTACTCTATTGACTGTAGAAAACTGGATCCTAAGATTTTCTGCAATTTTATGGTATGTGCACCTTCAGAAATACCCACAATACGACCTCTTTGAAATTCAGACAGATCCAAGAGTTGTTTTGTACAAGGCATGATTATACAGTCCCATATAGAACCTGAAACATAAAAATGTCAATTAATATGTCACAAAATATAAACCTTTACAAGTTATAATAAACATAAAGCGATGTTTTACGGGGTGTCTATTTACTTCTGTCATATATACATATATATATATATATATATATATATATATA
>NC_068982.1:90222495-90225270 GCF_001194135.2 Octopus bimaculoides | reverse complement strand
CACACACACACACACACACACACACACACACACACACACACACACACGTATATATATAATTATTAAGTTTGAAAATGGAGAGATTCATTGGACATACATTAAAGTATTAATTGAACGTTATTGCCTTCGATTGTTTCATTTCACATCCAATTTAAATTACAAAACATATATAAATATATGTTTGCATTTCAAAATACTTTGGGTGGAAAATCTTCAAGGCATGAAAAGGGACATTACGGAGATTACATTTTGATCGGTTGAAATATTCCAATAGGCTAAGAATACATAAGCATATTTATTACGTGCGTATGTGTGCGTGTGTGTGTACACGCATGCTTTAAACTTATTATTTTTATTTTAAATTCAATAATAATAATGATAATAATAATAATAGCAACAACAATAATGATAATAAAGAATGAGGTAAAATATGTAAGAGTAAAAATAAATAACAAAATACAATAAAATAAAATAAAAGCGAAATAAAATGTATGTTCATGTTTGTATACGTGTGTGCGTATGTGTATATGTATATATACATATTAAAAAAGTACGGTTGCCTTTGTGTGCTATCGAGTGCGTGTGTATATGTTTCATTCCTAATTTACTTTATTAGTTCGTTAGTATGTATGCATGTTAGTAAAAGGTTATTAATGTAATTATATTATTGTTCATATTTATTCATTGTAAACTCATATAACATTATATGTTTAAGTGAGAGGTAACACATATAATAATTCTGCGTACGTATAGACTAATAAGATAAAAGCATTTTTACATTATTTATATTCGACAGATTTTTGTCCTCATCTTGTTTGTTGTTTCGGCTGATATACCCGTCAACCTTCTTCAGGTGTCTTGCGGAAATTTAGAACCTGGGTTCTCATTCCTAAGTTATTATTTCAATTTTATTAATACTATTATTCAGGTCACTGCCTGAAATCGAACTCGGAATCTTGGAGTTAGTAGCCCGCGCATTTAACCACTACGCCATATGCCCGTTGGCAATTATTGAGTGAATTTTAGGGCTTATAAATCTAATATACACCTATCCTTCCTTAATACCGGTTCCTATATGCTGTTCATATATGCACTTGGTCTGTTTAGGAGGTTGTTGTGTCCTAGCATATGTGCTGCTTCTTTTAGTTTTCGTATTTTCCAGTGGTGTTTTCTGTCTATTATTTTAACTTCATTCTACAGGGGGATGTGGTCTCCATTTTTCCATACGTGATCAGCTATAACCGATTCTTCAATATCTCCTCGCATCACAGCTTTGCGATGTTCGTCTACCCTTATTTTGAGGGAGCGGTATGTTTCGCCTTTGTGTAACTTACTACAGCTGCACGGGATGGAGTACATGCAGTCTTTGGTGATATTCTCCTCTATTGATGCTTTCACTCGTAGGAGATATTTGCGAAGTGTTGCATTACTTTTGAATACTGTCCTGATGTCATATGGGCCGCACATCTTTTCTATCTTTTCGGAGAGGCCTTTCACATAGGGTAGACAGACTGTGGACAGTTTTTTGGCCTGATCTTCTCTCTTTTTCATAATTGGAGTGGATAGTATACTTTTGGGGTAGTTGTTGCTTAACAGATCGTTATTGAGCTTGATCATTTCTTCGTGGTGTGTATCACGATCGCTACTTATATTCTTTGCACGATGTTTTAGGCACTGAGCAATCCCTCCCTTTACACTGTATGGATGGTGGGAATTGAAGTTGAGGTGTCGTCCAGTAAAGGTCGGCTTGTGGTATATGGATGTCCTGAATCCATACTTGGTGCGTGTTATTAATAGGTCCAGGAATGCTAGCTGATTGTCTGTTTCCTTTTCCATTGTGAACTGGATGGATGGCTGTATTGATTTCCGATGATCTAACAGCACTTGGGCATCTTCCTGGTGGAGCCAGAGTATAAAGGTGTCATCAGCATATCGTAGGCATAGTGTTGGTTTTAGCGGTGTTGATCCTATAGCCAAATTCTCAAAGTATTCCATGTTGTGTTAACAACATACGAGATGAGGACAAATATTCGTTGAATGTAAATAATGTAAATAATGTACATAATTCCTCATTTCTTAAATATAGAACTGTAAGATAAAAGCATGCTTATTATTTGTATGAGCTTGTGTGTTCGTTTGCGCATTCGTTGATATTTATATCAATATTCAAATTCAATAATGGTGATAATAATCAACCAAAGTATATAAGAGTAAAAGTAAATAATAAAATATATAATATAAAAAATAAACAAGGAAAAATAAGGAATAAAACATTAAAACATTTAAATAAAGGTTAAATAAAATTTATGTTCATGTGTGTATGCGCGTACAAGTATTAGTATTTCATATATATGGACGGATGTCGGTATTTATGTGTTAGTATATGGGTGTGCGTGCGTATATAGATGCTTCCTTCTAAAGTTACTTTTTTAGTACGTGTGTATGTATATTAAAATGTTATTAATGCAATTATATTATAGTTTATATCTAGCTATTGTTTATATCATATTATATCTAATTATATATATATATATATATATTAGGGACAAAATCCAAAATTACAGGTAAAAAACTCAATTAAAATCAATTTATAAAAAATTAATATTAAATTGAGCCTTATAGATAAAGTATATATAAATATATAGTTTTAGGGAAAATAACCAATTTTCAAGAACTCATCGATGAAAATCCACTATCACATATAGAAAAATTAATAATTAAAAGCACAATAAATGAGTATAATATAAAGTAAAGTAAATATCATAATTATTAATT
>NC_068982.1:90217264-90219160 GCF_001194135.2 Octopus bimaculoides | reverse complement strand
GGGTCTGTTTTTACTTTAATGCGGGGCTAATTGAGGTGAAATAATTGTGCCGTATTGTTGTTATGTGAGGCGAGTAGTATTTATGTTGTGGGTGGATAGCACAGGGTCCAAGTGTTTGATGTATTTTAAAGGCGATGTGAACATCATTTGGACAATGCTGATGGAATATTTTCTACATCATGCAGATGAAGTAGCGCTCACGGCAGCGTTGGGGAGAATAAAGCTTGAACATTTCTAGTCGACCCCAATAGTCAAAACCTGTTATGTCATCTATCTTTTTTGTAATTGACCTTTGAGGGGATTCAATTTTCATGATACTTTGTTTCGTGTAGGGAGACCATAGTGGACAACAGTATCCAAAGTGGGGTCGGGCAAACGTAGAAAAGAGAAGGATAATGTTTTGGATATCTTTCGACTGGAAAGTTCTGAGAATCCAGGAACACATGCTGCGGGGCTATGTCAACTTTTCTGTTTATATGAGCGGCCTAGTTTATGTTGCTGTCCACAATTATTCTCAAGTTTCTGAAGTTGTTGGGTGCCATGAGAGCTTCACCTGAGCGAAGGGAGTATGGGAGTTTCAGGGTATCGTCTTATTCGAAGCGGATCAAATCAAATTTGTCCACGTTCAGCAGCATATTATCCTTTTCCGCCCATTGGATGACAGCCAGCAGATCTAAATGAAGACCTGCCCGGTCACCCACTTCATTGATGACTTGTTTTATTGTCTTCCATTTTTTAATATTTATATATACATATAGCAGCGTACGTACACTTTTGCTCACCATATATATATATATATATATATATGTATGTATGCATGCATGTAAGTAGATATATATATATATATATATATATATATATATATATATATATATATATATATATATATATATATATATAATGAATAATAAAACGAATGGTTTACAACTGGTAGCTTACTTGTAAAGTACGATCACTTTCCCAGTGATCGTTAAGTGTATGACAACTGAAAAACGGAAGATGGAATATGCGAAAATTTATTATTAATCACGACAATTGTTTCAACATCGATCCCTCATGGATGGGACACTCAACAGCTGGTTCAGGAGCATCCGGTGGTGCAGATGTATCTAGTCAGAAGATGAATAAATACAGCTCGTTAAAATAAAAGTTCTGCAATGTAACTTCTCGTTTTGTAGCAAGAAAAGCAGTGAGACGGAGGAAATATCTTCATTTATATAGAAGATCAAAAATAAAGTCACATATAATAGATTTTACCGTAACATATTCAGAATGTCACAGGAATTTTATCTTTGTGATGTTTAGCTCTGTAAATAAATTGGGAATATATACTCAAACCATAAATATTTCATAGCAGTACATGTAGAATGAATATCCGGCCCAGCATCACCTCCGTCTCTCCCGCTCTCTCTTTCTCCCCTTTCATGTATATATATAAATATTATCTTTTTTTCATTTTTTTTTCCATCAGTCATTAGGCTGCACCCAAGCTGGTGCACCACATTGAAGTATTTATAGACAAATATATCGACCCCGTTACAACTTTGTTTTAAGCCTGGTACGTATTCTATCGATAACGTTTGCCGAACCGCTAACTTACAGGGACATAAGCACGCTAAAACACACACAGACACACACGCAGACATACACAGTTGAAATTTACGGAAAAACAGAAGACGAAGACAGGTGTATGAGCAACAAGCAGGTGTATTAGTTTGGACGGTCTTCTACCAGTTTCCGTCTACCAAACCCACTCACGAGGCTTTGGTCGATTCGAGGCTATAGTAGAAGACACTTGCACAAGGTGCCACGCAATGGGACTCAAACCGGAACCATGTGGTTGGGAACCAAGCTTCTTACGACACAGCCACTCCTGCGCATATATATATATATATA
>NC_068982.1:90215783-90216222 GCF_001194135.2 Octopus bimaculoides | reverse complement strand
ACACACACACACACACGCACGCACACACACACACACACATATATATATATACATACATAGTCTGAATGTGTGTCTGTATTGCAATTTCGCAATTTTGCTTCTTTGGTTCAGTTTCAAGGCTCGATCAGAGAACGTGTCTTCAAATAGAAACAATTACATCGTGAAAGAGTCATTATGAAAACCACTATAGACAGACATATAGCGAAACAATCACATTTACTTTATAGCTAGATAGTGTTGTAAGCTATAAAGTGGCAAATACCTTCGCCACAGTGGAGTTGTGTATAAATATGATCAGACCATAGCTGTAAAACAAAACATTTTGTCTTATGATGGTATGAAATGGTATCAATAAATATATGTGAATACAATGGTATATATTTATTTCGAATAGCCATCATTACTACTTTGCAAGATGCAATCGTTTCACACATATATA
>NC_068982.1:90214112-90215289 GCF_001194135.2 Octopus bimaculoides | reverse complement strand
TATATATATATATATATATATATATATATATATATACATATATATGTATATATACATGTATACATACATACATAAACATGTATATAGATACATATACACACACGCACACACACACATATGTATATATATATATATATACGAATATATGTCTATAAATATATAAAATCATGTGTGTGCGCGTGTGTGTAAATCGAGAAGCCCCTGTGAAAGCTTCTATTCATTTCGCTTATATTTGGGTGTTACCCAATTTTCTTCTATACACATATAATGAAGTGCAAATGTATATACGTACGTGTGTGTGTGTATGTGTATGTAACGTATATGTGTGTGTGCGTATTGTACAACCAGCATAACTTGGTTGCGTCGTTAAGCATACCATACGCTTCCGTAAACCACCTGAGAAATTACCTCGTATAGATGTTAGGCTCTAAGAAGAAAACACAGATTATATCAGTTTACGAAAGTTCCTTAGCAACGGAAAATGAGACTGCTTTATCACCTGATTTCAGTGTTAATTGCACACCATCAGCAGCAAGCACCCAAGCACCAAAAACCAAATGGAAAATCCGTTAAATCTTCCTTAAATGCCTCAAGCCGATATATCCTAAACACTTACTAAACAATCATTGGCGTAGAAAAATGCTGGTGGAGTGTGTATAAATTATCTATAAGAAATGGAAGCAGCCTTTGTATAATCTGCTTTTTTTTTTAGATCTAAGTTCTATAAAAAATTATTTCTTAGGACGTTTAACGCAGTGTTCGGCGTTCTTACCAATAGAATTAAAGTTGAATGCGGCAGTTAATATTCGTTACTGTCTCGACTGTCGTCACTAATCACTAAGGTGCATGTGTATGTGTGTGTATGTGCGTGTATATGTGTCTGTACGTGTATGTGTGTGCATGCGTGCGTGTGCGCGTGCATATGTGTGTGTGTGTGTGTGTCAGTGGTACTTTTGTTATTTGTATATCTTACAGCCTTCAGCACCGTGAAGAGCGCTTGCACCATTTATACATTAACGTCCTCCACTCATTCAGGTATTTCCAAAATGAAAACTTACTACTAACGCATGGTTACGAAGAGGCTTCTCAAGATACCTATTCAACCTACTTGAAATAACAGTCAAACCTTTCTTAAATTACACGCTATTTTCTTCAAAAGAGAACCATTAGATAAAAT
>NC_068982.1:90213310-90214102 GCF_001194135.2 Octopus bimaculoides | reverse complement strand
TGTGTGTGTGTGTGTGTGTGTGTGTGTGTGTGTGTGTGTGTGTGTGTGTGTATGTGTGTGTGTGTGTTATTCTTGAAAAAACTCAGCATGGGAATGGCAATTTCACTTTTGATCATAGATCCTCTCGGGAAGAACTGACCTGACTCTAGTGAACAAGTATCACAAATAACTTTGATATAGCGGTATGTAACGTGTGGGATTCATCGATACTTTGGTTAATTTTATCTAACATTTTAATCTCTAACTAAAACAATTAGCGTCAAAATAGAATAGCTGAGTCTTGAAGAAAGTTCATAGAATCTAGGAGAAGCGGTTCTGATAATTTGAGGAATAAAATATAGAACAAAACAGATGTAAATAAATAAGTAAATAAATAAATGAACAGATATTTAAAATAATCGGCTTGGAGATAATCAAATGCATTAAAACATTTCTATCTGGAGGCTAAGTGTTTTCAGATAATACCAGTTTGTGGAATAGTCGAGTTAGATACATTCCCACGTGGATAGGGGGAGAGAGAAAGAGAGAGAAAAAGAGAGAGAGAGAGAGAGAGAGAGATAGTGAGAGAGGGAAAGAGAGAGAGAGAGAGAGAAAGAGAGAGAGAGAAAGAAGGATTGAAGAGGGGGAGATGATGAACTAAAATAAAGTGAAGGTAGAAAGCCAGTGATACATGTTAAGAGAAAGTATGCGTGTGTGTGTGTCTGTGTACACATGTAAATGTTTATATATATACACGTATATGTAAATGCATATATATATATATATATATATATATATATATATATATATATA
>NC_068982.1:90211279-90213058 GCF_001194135.2 Octopus bimaculoides | reverse complement strand
GTAAACACCGAAAAAATTCAGAAAGTGTAAGGAAAACTTAGAAAGATAAAAAAGACATCAAAGAAAGCGAACAACGCGTGGAAACAACAGTGATGGAAAAGAAAAATTGTAAATCAAATTGAAGCAATGAGAGAGGGGGAGAGAAGAAGAAAGAGAGGTGGAAAAGGACTGACAGAGAAGATAAGAGAAAGAGGGTGTGTGAGAAAGAAAGTAAGAAGCATAATAAACCAAAGAATCAGTGATAAATCTAAAAATAAAAAAAATCATGAATGAGACAAAAACAGCAAGACCAGTTTGATTTGGAACTTTCATATCAAATTAACATCTTGAACAAGCACCAAGTCTGATTTATCCTTTTGGAATCTTTTTGTTATAAGAAGCAACTGAAGACAGAAGATGTAGCTGTGTGATTTGAAAATAGCTTTTAAAAGCGAATAAATACAATCTTCAAAACTTACTAAAAAATTATTTCACATACTTTGAAACGCTTGTTTGATTTGTCTCGCCCAAAACCAGGCGATATAAAACCTAAAATCTGATTTTAGCAATTTCAAAAACTTTCATCGAAAATATATTGTTAATATCTCATTATTTATATATATTTCCCCCCTTCGCTTGTATCTCTCTGATATGCGCACACATTGCTGTATGGCTCAAAGCTCGCTTTGCAGCTACGTAGTTTCGCCTTCGGTCCTTCTGCGTGGCACCTTACGCAAGTAACTTCTACTATTGTCCCTGAACGACCCATGCTTTGTGAGGGAATTTAGTAGACGGAAACTATACAGAAGTCCGTTGTGTATGTATGTATGAGGGTGTGAGTGTGTGTGATTATGTGTATGTATGAGTGTGTCTGTTTAATTGTCCTCCACTGATTGACAATCGATGTTGGTTTGTTTACTTTACCGTTAATTAGTGGTTTTGGCATAGAACTGATTGAATAAGTACCAGGCAGAAATATAATTAGTGCTATAGTCAATTTGTTCGACTAAAACGGTCCAAGGCACTGCCTCACAATGGTAACAGTCCCAAAACTGAAACAAAAACTACAGCAAAAAAATATTAAAGATATCTATGAAATAAAAGTGAATTGTGTGTTGAGTATTTTATTAAAATCGTGCCAGCATTTAGTTGAATTACTTTATGGATGTAATAGAAACTGTGGGATATGATTATTTTCAGAGGTTAAACGCGCTAATTAGGAAGAGAAATATTAGAGGCAATGAAAATAACTGCTGTGTCGTTGGTCGAACAAGCAAGGAAAGACCGAGAGAGAGAAAGAGAGACAGGCAGACAGATAGATAAGCAGACAGACAAAGTAATCTTTTATATTTTAATTGCTTCAGTCATTGGACTACAGTTAACATATTTATTATAACTTCTGGTACTTATTCTATCAATCTCTATTGCTGAACCGCTAGTTGACTGAGATGTAAACAAATCGATTTCAGTTGCTAATCGGCAGGGGAAAACACACACACACACACGCACACACACAAACACACACACACACACAAACACACAAACACACACATGGCGGGTTTCCACACATTTGCCGTCTACTAAATTTACTCCCAAGGCATTTCATTTCGGCTGGACCCGAAAGCACGCCTTTACATGCCTATATCTGATTAGCTTTCTCTAATCAAAATCTCTAATGACAGCATTTAACCAACGTGAGTGCTATTTCTTATATTCAAAACATTTGAAATAATAAAACACACGTTTGTATTATTAAAATATGCGATAAGGTGGTGAGCTAGCTGAATCGTTAGCACGCCG
>NC_068982.1:90205888-90209573 GCF_001194135.2 Octopus bimaculoides | reverse complement strand
GATTACTACCTAGATCAGATTCCAGGAAACCCCAAAATGGCTGAAGTTCAAAAGATAGTGCTCATGGGAACTGCCCATATCCTACGTAAAATACTGTGTATGTGATCTCAAATTTTAAAGCAAACACATAATTTTCTTATGGTTTCTTAAACATTCACTTGAACAAAACTGTACAAATCCAAATATATGGTACCCTAGGCATAACACCTACATGAACTTCTAACTTGTTGTCTCTTGAGGTCTCTGGGTGAGACTTGGATCCAACTTGTACAAATGCAAAACAAAAGTCAAACATAAAATAATAATAATAATAATAATAATAATGACGATAATGATGATTATCCTTTCAGGCACAAAGCCTGACATTTTTGTGGGGAGGAAGACAGTCGATTATGCAACCATTATGTAACTGGCACTTAATTTATCGAGCCCGAAAGGATGAAAAGCAAAGTCGACCTTAGCGAAATATGAACTCAGAACGGAAATCGGACGAAATACTGCTAAGCATTAGGCCCAGCGTGCTAACGATTCTCTTAGTTAGCAGCTTTAATAATAATAATAATAATAATAATAATAATAATAATAATAATAATAATAATGTTGAGGATGATAATGATGATAATGATGATAATGATGATGATAATAATAATGATAGATAACTAAATTTATGAATTCAATCAATAAATCAATAAATAAATACGTGAGCATTTGATATTTAATCAAATGAATACAAATTTATACAACACGTAAGCATATCACTGTTCTTGAAAATTTTCGCGTCACTGGAGACCAAAGACGACTAGGTTTTAAACAAATTCGAGATCCACGACTGAACATAGTACCTGTCACATTCATTGAACAACCACTCTAACGTTACAAATCTATCAATCTTATGGAGTTCAGTTCTATCAGAACAGTTATGACTAATAATGTAATCATAAAAACAAAAGAAATATATTATCAATGCAAATAATAAAAGTCAATAATAGATATAATGCAAAGTAACATCATTAATTTTATTCCTTTTGATTTTCATGCGTTTTCATTTATATTAGTTTATTTTGCAATGTTTTAGAGACGCGATGTTATTGACGGTACATTTTGTTCACTCATTTATAACAGTCATTGCCACATTAAGATACGTTTCAAGTGAATAAGAGTGTGTATATTCATATTTATACATATGTATATATGTATGTGTGTGTATATATATGTATATATATATATATATATATATATATATGTACGTTTCTACTACATATGTGGGAAATTCCGTCTGTGGGTGTATTTGTAGAGTATTTTGCTAACTGTTCCTACATCGTTTTATCGGTTTTGATGAAACTTGACACGTGAGTAGAACTCAAGTCTGGAAACCTCATGGCATACTCAGATTGTTGAAAAAATACGATAATAGGGCACCTGGAAGAGACCCTTATATATCTCTAATATAGTTTATTTTAAAAACCAATGGAAATAACCCACTCGCCCCTGGAAGGGATCGTTAGATATATAGCCAAGGGAAATAATCCATTCATTTTCATAAATTATTTGGTAAACATCAAATTGAATATGCTCATTTCTTAGTATTTGAACTTAGAATTATATTCGCAATTTATCCAGTACAACCCTTAAACAAGTAAATAATATTTTCCTAAACAGTAGATCCGCTTATTTCGGTTAGCGACTTTTTTACGAATATACCAACACTGGTGCCCCTGAGAGTAATATCCTTTGGGAACGCACAAAATCCCTTTTCAGCGTTATTTACTTTGATTAGCCTGTTATTATGTAACATGTTTCATTTTAGTGTGCATACTTTATTAGTATTTCCTCCTATGTTCTATATACACTGGGAATGCATTAAAGCCCTTTTCGGGGCTACATTATTTGAATTCTAACTATCGGGTAACAAACTTCATTTTATTATATAATTGACTTCACAATTTGGGTATTCATCTCTTATTGAGAATTTCTAAAGACAAGAACTTGTGAAGGACAGTTCCATATTGTCTGTAAATGCGCAAAATCCGTTTGAGGGCTACATACTTTGTATTGTATTTGGATTAGCGAAACACTTGTGAAAACGGAACCAAGGGATAAGCCCCGCTTTCCCAGGAGTTACCGGGTACGTCAGCTAGTATACATATATATATGTGTGTGTGTGTGTGTGTGTGTGTGTGTGTGTGTGTGTGTGTGGCAAATAAAAGATGGAAGATAGAATATACGAGAATTTATTATTAATCATGACAATTGTTTCGACATATCTAGCATCGATCCCTCATGGGCAAGACACTCAACGACTGGTTTAGGTGCATCCGGCGGTGCAGACGTATCTCGTCGGTGATAGATAAATACAACTCGTTAAAATGACAATTCTGCAATGTAACTTCTCGTTTTGTAGAAAGAAAAGAAGCATCCAGACGGAGGAAATATCTTCACTTATATAGACGATCAAAAATAAAATCACAGACGGCAAAAAGAGAAACAAACACACAATCCAGTGAGAAAAGTATTAAAACTAACCTTAACAAATATGGATGTATAAACGCCCTCAGACAAGCTGCATGGCGGGAATACACTCGCTCATACAAGCATCCTATATTTATGTAGCAATGACTGTTATATATTTTGTTGTGACCAGTTCAACTTCCACTCATTTATTTATTTATTTATTTATTTATTATAGTAAGCTTTTACCACTGTATCAATGAATTTTGACTCTGACCGTCCGCTATTGAAGCTGCGCTCCTTTCCGTCTTTGTTGTTTTCTTCTGAGATTTTCTGAGATTTTGATGCGAAATTGTGTTGTGTATGAGTGTGTGTGTATGCACGCGCGCGCACCATTAAGCTTCTGTATGTATATTTGTAAGTATGTATGTATGTATGCTACATATTCGTGTGCTTTTGTGTGTGCGTACGTGTGTGTTTGTGTATGTCTGTGTGAGTGCGTACCCCAGTCTCTTTGCATGTACATGTTTAATTGTGTCTATGTGTATGATTTTGTGTGCCTCTTACATATGTATATATGTGTCCTTATGTGTATTTGTGTGTATGCGTGTGTGGAGTGTGTGCGTATATATGGTCATGTGTTTCGGCCTCCTTTTGTGTGTGAGTGTGTGTGTGTGTGTGTGTGTGTGTGCTTGTCTGTCTGGCTCTCCGTACTGCCTATGTATCTATCTACCTACCTATGTATCTTTATCTGTCTACCCACCCATCCACCTACTTACTACCTGCCTATTTAGAAATGTACCTACGTATGTGTACTCTGTAGGTATAAGGGTATCTCTACCTGCTACGTGAATTTCCTATTTAGTATAGAGAACGTTTCATTTATGACGACGTACTCTTGTATTTGTCGAAGTGACGGGTCCTTCGGGTGCTTGGATTAAACGCGGATATCAGTTCGGCTCACTGTCCTTCCATATTGGTCTTTGGCCTGTTGATGGAGCATGGAGGAAACACACACAAGCACACGCACAGGCCATCTGGAATAAATAAGTAAATAAATAAATGAGTGGAAATTGAACCGATGTGTTATTGTTTGTTGTTATGGTTGTTGTTGTTGTTGTTGTTATTATTATTATTATTATTATTATTATTATTATTATTATTATTATTATTATTATTATTATTATTATTATTATTATTATTATTATTATTTTATGTTTGACTTTTGTTTTGCATT
>NC_068982.1:90198006-90204818 GCF_001194135.2 Octopus bimaculoides | reverse complement strand
TCTTATATATATATATATATACATATATACATACATGTATAAAATATGTGTATGAGTGTATGTATGTATACACACACAAAGTATATATAATTATATTTATAGTATTGTATATTTTACATATTTTATACATATACAATGAAAATTACAGATAGATTACTTTATAATGTATTTGCTTTTATTGATTAAGAAGGTTGGCCTGAGTAATCTTTTGATCAAAACATTCTAGCTATGCTCATATCCCTAATTTTTACGCAAATAACATATCCATGATACACCATTACGTCAGATGGTGTCTCTATCACGAAGAACAACTACGGTTAGAGGCTCTCCTTTGACACGAACAATATTGAGTGAAGAGTAAATAAATACCACTCGAGCACTAGGGTCGGTGTAATCGATTTACCAACTACCCCGAAATCGCTTACATTACGCGAAAATTTGGAACCAATATTAGAGGTGGGGAACTGGTAGGATTGTTAGCGCATTGGACAAAATGCTTAGCGGCATTTATTCCGGCTTTTTACCTTGTAAGGGAGTGAAATAGCAGAATTATTAACACGCTCGGCAAAATGCTTAGCAGCATTTCGTCTGTCTTCACGTCCTGAGTTCAAATTCCACCGAGGTCGACTTTGCCCTTCATCCTTTCGGGGTCGATAAAATCAGTGCCAGTTGAATACTGGGGACGACGCAATTGACTGATCCCCTCCCGTGTAATTACTGACATTGTACCGAAATTTGAAACAACTAGGCATGGCCTAGCTTCAGTTACTAGACCGGGTGGTGCGTTGTGTTCTTGAACGAAACACTTCAACTCACGTTGCTCTGCGGTCACTTTGACACCTGGAATGTGGTAAACCGTGCACCTGTCCAGACAAAGCCAATGTGACGGGGAGAGCTAATATGTGAACAGATCATCTGTGTAGGTCGTTCGAGAATCTGAACGCTCAGACGTCGTCTCTGATTAGAGAAGTCATTATTATTATCAGTATTATTACCTCCGCCTTAGCAAATGAGGAGGTATCGTTTTCAGTTGTGTTTGTTTGTCTGTTTATTTGTCCTTGGACAAGATATCTTAAGAACTGCTAAATGGATTCGAATGAAACTTTTAGGGATGCTTGGCTTCGTAACTGGCACGAACTGATTCGATTCTGGGATAGATCCGGTGTAGGACAAAGATTCTGGATTATTTTTCCTGCTTTTTTAATGAATTTTTGAGAGAGGTGAGGTTCATTTTTAGAATTCCCGTTTGTGAGAGCAGTCGAGTTTATTTCAGGTATTCTCATTTTAAAAATCTTCTCTGGTTAATCGTTGAGGGGACATTGGTGTTGCTTTGGTGGAGGTTTGTGCTCTCTGAGTGCTGATGTTGTTGTTGTTGTTGTTGTTGTTGTTGTTATTATTATTATTATTATTATTATTATTATTATTATTATTAATCCACTGAGGTCGATTTTGCGTTACATCCTTGAGGTCGATGTAATCGATTAGTCCCCTCTCCCAAAATTTCAGTCCTTGTGCCTTTAGGAGAAAGGATTATTATTATTATTATTATTATTATTATTATTATTATTATTTGAAAACACAGCTTATTTTGTTGTATATGATGGAAAGTGTCAGCTGTCTACAGCCAGCAGACTAATGTGACACTACTTCACCGGTCATGCTTCAAGAACCCTGCGAAGAATCCTTGCAGTTCCAAGCGATGCTGATTTTTATACGTGCCCTACCTTCACATTTGCACTAATCTTTTTCAACCATGTTGATAGTTGAGAGCTAATACTTCCCAGTGCACCAATTACTTATGGTATCACGTCTACTCTCTTCATTGACCACAACCTTCGTATTTCCAAATTTAAATCGTCATAGTTGTTTAATTTTCTTCCTTCACGTTGATCATGTTGTCACGGGGCATGCTCTGCCGATTATCATACATGTTTTTTTTATTTTTCATTCACCACAAAAATATCCGGTTTCCGATGTTTGGTCAGGTGGTCAGGCGATCGCACTTGATCATTACATAACACAGGGTTTTGCAGTTCTCATTTTCGGTGACTCTTTTTGGAGTTTTCTCCTCACAGTGGATCATTCTTGCCACATTGTCATAGCGTCGTTTGTATTTGTGTTGTGCCAATTTCAGGCGTTTGCTAACAATGAGCCATACTGTTTCAACCCTATCATCAAACATTCTGCATTTAGTGTTGTCTATTCTGCATTTCATATAGTTAGTCTTTATCGCTTGTTCCTGAGCTGCGCATATGAGTGCTTCTGTTTCTATTATTATTATTATCATTATTATTATTATTATTATTATTATTATTATTATTATTATTATTATTATTATTATTATTAATATCATCATCATCATCATCATCATCATTATTATCATTATTATTGTGTGGGGGAGAGAGTAGCGAATACCAACAAAATTACACTGGGTACAGATATATGAAGCCTAATATACTCCTCATGACTACCCGCCTGATACAGACACATGTATCACAACCGTATATGCGTGGCAAGGTGATCTCATATCAAGACGAAAAGCGCATGACCTTGCAGGGTGGGAGGGCAGTTAGAATTTTATCCAGGTCCAGTAGCCGATCCTGCTCAAAAGGTCCCCGAATAACGTTTGTTTAGGGATGGTGGGCGAAACACCAATGTATCCAGAGGTGAATTAGTCAAATCTCAAAAAAATTCTCTCAATAGGTGGTTATGATGCTCTCCCAACATTCCAGATCAAAATCAGGGATGTACATATTATCAGCCATTAAGGGATGTTCTCATCTGATGAAGGTTAAGCGACTGACAAGCAAATTTGTAGCCCATATTTTACACGAAGACAAAACAGGTGTATGATAACATCATGAGAGTTGTGCCTGCTACTTCATCAGGACATTTATTATTATTGCTATTATTGTTATTATTATTATTGTCGTTGTTGTTGCTGCTGCTGATGTAAAGTCACGTGGCCCTGTGGTTTGGGTGTTGCGCTTTCGTTCGCCACATTATGGGTTCGAATCACAGACCGAGCAACGCGTTGTGTTCTTGAGCAAAGCACTTTATTCTCTGCGATCATTTCGAAAAAGAGTGCTACAGCACACTTGTGTAGCTGTACAGGCAATGACGATTTGATGCAGGGAGTGATCTAATGTACAGCACATACAATTATACAGGTCGTAGAGCAAAACCTGAACACTCATACTTTGTCTTCGACGGGAAGGTCCTTCCTCCTCCTCCTCCTCCTCTTCATCATCATCATCATTCCTTCGTAACACAGTGTAGGTAAAAATGCACCCGAGTCATCTGTCAAGTCACAACAAGGACCTTAGACAGATAATGGCTGTGCCCAATAAGGCTGCTTTCTGTAAGACATCAATCTTGCATGGGATTTCCAGTTGCCTTAAGAAGCCTGGAAGCATCACTAGTGTCACTTTTACATTACCCTCTCGCATTCCATACAGTCTTGCCATTTCCACTTTCATATCGGAGTACATAGTCCAGACATTCATATCATTTCTTGTGGTTACATCAATGATCTGACAGTATTTGTCTTTCTTATTCAATATGACAATATCTAGCCAACGGTTTTCGACTACACGATCCGTCCGAAAATCATAGTCTCAGACTATCGTTACTTTTCCATCCTCCTGCGTATGTGTGTGTATTTGTGTATGCATTTCTCTGTGTGTGTATATATAGATAGATAGATAGATAGATAGATAGATAGATAGATAGATAGATAGATAAATAGATAGATAGATAGATAGAGAGATAGATAGATAGAGAGACACAATTATATATATATATATATATATATATATATGCGCATACACATACCTATATACATATCTTTAGATACACACACACACACACACACACACACACACACACACACACACACACACACACACATATATATATATATATATATATATATATATATACAGTATAAATACACATATACAAATACTAACACATATATCCTCCTACACGCATGTATATATATCAAATGATTTTTAGAAAAGATACCGTTTCTATATTTGAAGAATGATTTTATTAAATTGAATGTTTTCAAGTGTAAGAAGGATATGCTTAAAAAGATATCATGACACAAACCTTCTTGAAGGAAATTATCGTATTTGTATTAAGGGCTTTTTGCTGTTTTTAGCATTTCAAACATACGTGAAAAGGGCCATTCCGCATAGGGAAAATTTCTTTTAGCAGTGTTGATTTGGCGGTTTAAATTCGAATTTAGAATATTTGTAAGCATTGCTCTTTTACCTTTCGTAGTTAGATCATTTTCTTTCTTAATCTTGAAAAGAAGAGAAGATATTGCATTTTCCATTTGCAAAATATCTTGATGTGCAGCACTTGGAACATTTCTAAGAGATAAATCATTGATTTGTTGCATATGTGCTCTAACTCCAAGTATAGATTTCCATCCTGTTTCGTCGATACAAATCTCATTGCACTCTGTGCTTGTGTTGCAGTAAATGTGATCTTGTTTTTCTTTAGCAGTTCATATAAACATTAACTTTCAAGTCCTTCCCATTCTTGAAATTTTGGTTTTGAATTGTGCAACTCACATATGTTCCTCAATGAAGTTCTCCACATTTTGCTACCTCTATTAATTCTTCTTCTGATTTGAGTATCTCCTTTGTTAAAAGTCTTTAAAGATTTGGTGGAGGATCTGCAGTTGATGCTTAGTGGTTCTTTAATTATTTTTCCATGCTTTGGTGATTGATGTTAAATAGGAATCTTTTGGCCGAATGTCAGAAGCTATAAATTTAAAGAATTACGAGTGCAATCTTCAGAGGAATCTTTAGTACATTAAGCTGAAAATTCACAGGCTGACCAAGATACTCCCATGGAATGTGACACGATGTGGTTTATGTTTGAACACAGTCCTCTTTACTGTTCATACACTTCTTCTATTTGTGTTGCAGCGCTTGGATCCTAAGAAGATACTTTCATCTTGTTGGAAAAAGAAATCATCAACGGCAGCTATGATGTCATCATCACTGCGATACAGGTTCCCAGACAGTGTTTTTCCATGTTGAGGAACAGATGATAATCAGATGGGGACAAATCAGGAGAATGTGGAGGGTGATTAACCAGTTCAAAGCCACAGTCACACATTACAACCACTGAAATTAACCACTTCTGTGCGGGAGAATTTTTCTGATGGAACAATACCCATTTCGTCAGTTTCTTTGGGTGTTTGGTCGTGATAACCTTTCGTCACTGTGTTAGCATAGTGCACTCCATTAATGGTGTGACCCTTTTCAGGGGGGTCAATAAACACAATGCCTTTTGCATCCCTCAAAACAGGTCATCATCTTCCCTGTAGATGAGAAGACATTGACCTTCTTTAAAACAGGTGAGGAGTGGTGTTTTCATTGCACCGATTGTTTCTTTGTCACTGGCTTGAAGTGATGAGGACAACACTTATTCTGGGTAAGGAAACTTTGAAAGAAACCAGATGGATCTGCCTCAAGCAAAGTCAGATTCTCCCGTGATGTGATCAACCTGATGCGCTTTTGATCAAGTGTCAGAAGACGTAGGACCCACCGAGCAGAAGCCTTCGTCATAACAAGATTATTGAACAGAATATTCTCAACTCTCTCAATGGATATGCTAATAGTATTGACTATTTGATTTATAGTCAATAGCCTGTCATCCACCACCATGTGGTGAACACGATCAATGATTTCCTCGGTGATGGCAGTTTCAGGACGTCCAGACATTGGGTCATCTTCAAGGCACTCCATTCCCCACCAAAATTCAGCTGCCCACTTTTGCACTGCTGAGAAACCCGAAGCATCATTCCCTAAAGTAGCAACCATAGCAGCATGAATGCCTTTGGGAGTTAAAGCCTTTTTCTGCAGGTACTTAATATCATGATGTCAAATTTTTTCGATTTTCAAGGATAATCGCTTCTACTTACTTTTAAAGTCTTCTTTGAACAGTCAGTTTATCTAGAGAGAAACAATTCAGTTAGTAATAAGAAGGGCTGGAATTAACGCATGCTAGATTTCACAGCTCTGGTATCACTCTTATGCAGTCAGCCTATCAACTTTTCAGCCCAACTCGTACAGAAAAGCAGTTTAGCGTGTATGTACCGAAAATGTTTCTTCTGTCGAAAACTGGCAACAGAAACCACAAATTTTCTGATAGACAAGTAGCCATTCTTTAGTATTTAAGCTAAAGTTGGGTAGATATTAAGAAGACAAATCCAGTGAACGACGATATACTTTTAGCGAGTATGGAGGAAACTGAGCAGGAATAAGGGGAAAGAAATGCAAGCGCTGCCAACCATGCCAAATATGATCCAAATCTTAAATATCAATTCAAGTACAGAAAATGCACCACAGCCAGCATCCTCCATAATGTGAATTGAACGCTATTTAGTATTTAGTGTTCATTAATATGCACTAGTTCTTTTGACTATCGTATAGTAAAACCTACCGATTTTGATATCAAGCATTCAATTACTAGTCATGATATCCTCATCAGGAATTTCTGCAGTATCCTACGCTAATCGTTACAGACGTGCGTATGTATGTATGTATGTATGTATGTATGTGTGTATGTATGTATGTATGTATGTATGTATGTATGCATGCTTGTATGTATATATATATATGTGTATGTGTGTATCTAAGTATATATGTATGTATGTGTGTCTATATATTTATATAAAGGGTGCATATGTACGAACTATATATGTGAACGTGTGTGTGTGTGTATATATATATATCGAGAGAGAGAGAGAGAGAGAGAGAGAGAGAGAGAGAGAGAGAGAGAGAGAGAGC
>NC_068982.1:90197136-90197996 GCF_001194135.2 Octopus bimaculoides | reverse complement strand
GAGAGAGAGAGAGAGAGAGAGAGAGAGAGCGTGTGTGTGTGTGTGTGTGTGTGTAAGTGATACTGAAAGATAATGACTGTATTAGAGTGATTGAAGTGAGAGATATTTTATATCATCTAACCAAAACAAATGAATATGTTGTGTAGTGTATGATAAACGAGAAAGAATTCTCACTAAAACCTTGGGGGTAAGTTTCGACAACGGAAAAGATAAATGTAAGGAAGCTAGATTTTTAAACGTATTCATATGCACACTTACACATACATACATACACACACACACACACACATGCACACACACATACACATATATATGTACGTATATACATACATATATATTGATATATTATTATATCATTTTATATTTATATATATATTAATACATTATTATAGTGTTATATGCATATTAATATATTCTATCATTATGTACATATACATTAATATATTGTTGTACTATTATACACGTATACATGTACATACATACATATACATACATACATACATACATACATACGTACATACATACATACATAAGGCATATATACATATGTACGTACACATGTGTGTGTCTTATGCACCCACTATATGTATGTGTTTATGTGTAAAAAGGCGTGGAAACACATACACGCATTTGTAAGTAGTCGTGAATGTTTTTAATATATCTTGTATTCATCATCTACTCGAGAATATGCTGTAGCTGTGAATCCATGATATAAAGGGAAACGTAACCACATGTCAGAAGGCAAATTCAACATGTGTTATTGAATGGTATTTCTATGACTGATTCACTGCAAAGATTGATAAGTGTGTGCCTCCTATCTGGATCTCTCTTTCTCTGTTCTTCCCTTCCTCCTCTCTCTC
>NC_068982.1:90190834-90196973 GCF_001194135.2 Octopus bimaculoides | reverse complement strand
ATATATATATATATATATATATATAGATAGATAGATATAGATATAGTTATGTATGTATATATGTATATGGACATATGTGGGTGTGTGTATGTGTTACACACACACATACACACATTCATGTGTATGTATACGTATAGTGAAAGAGAGGGTGAGGCAAGAGCGGTGTACTGTAATTCAGCAGATATATGTAGCTGACACTTTATTGCTTTCAAGTGAATATAAAATTATTCAAGTGAATACAAAAGGTCTTAAAATGGGTGAATTTCCTGTCAATGGATAATTTAAGACGATGGACATAGAGAACTAGATAAAGCAACAGAATAGCTTTGACTTCAGTTCTAAATAGCGTCATTTTAGAGATTTCCAGAGTTTAAAAAAATTGTAATTGTTCTCTCATAGCAGATACACATCGCTTTTGATATAGTATGCTAAAGCGATAGGCCTTTCTAGTGTATTTTATGTTTAATATAATAAATACTGGTTGATCGGTTCAACAGCATGATGTGTCAGCAAATGTTTATAGCGAGTTTACTTAGAAATAGAAGAATTTAATAGTGATACATAGTAAAGAGATTGTTACATTGACAAGGACGATAAAGTTGATATTAATGCTAATGGTAATGATGATGATGACTGATAGTAATTGCAGATGTGATGATAATGGATGTTGTTTTTCGTTTCAGTACTAACTCTGGTGCCGTCGTTATCTTTTGTTTGCTTATGCTCTCATTATGGAGACGACTGAATAGCGAGAGGAATATATAACCAATTATGATTAGAGTAAAAACCAATGTAAACCTAGTGTTTCCTTCCTTGAAATGCATGTGTTTGTCTCTTTTTTCCCTTGTTGCTCATGTGGCTAGCATCATATTCTCTTTTTCTCGTGTGTGGTATCAATGAACAAACCAGTTTTTGTGCACGTTTAACATACGTGATTGCAGGACTACTGATAAATAAGAAGTGGATCAACGGTACGGTTTTTCATTTTGAAATCTTCAACTTCACTTCCAGATTGTCATTGGCAAAATGGAAGAGCTAATCAGTATGTCATAATCATCAACCCTTGGGCATCCCAGCTTCGTGTCGTAGGACCCATCAGAACGGTTACTAGGTCTTCATAGCGAACAAATGACCATAATCAGAAGATTTCCCCTGGATGGGACGCCAGTCCCTCGCAGGGTTACTATTCTGAGTGGCTGATTGGATTGGAGCAAAGTGAAATAAAGTGTTCTCCACAGAACACAACGCACTGCCAAGTCGAGGAATTGAAACCACAGTCTTGCGATCGTGAGTGCAGCACTCTAGACACTATGCTGTCTACCCCCACTGCTAGTAACTCAGCTCACCGTTTAAGAATTTTTTGGTAACTTACACATATAATTTAATTGTACATGTAAAGAAAGAAAGAAAAGAGGTGATTATCTTTACAGGTTAATTGATGTAGTAAAAGTAAGTCTTGGAATCATAGGATATACAGAGTAATTGTATTCTGAAAGACGAGAAAATCTTCCAGTGATTTTACAAAATTGTATTTACTATTTTCTTTACCTGTGTTATTGTTGCTGTTGTTTAGTTCCATACCAGTCCTAACTAAACTGATCAATGCTAATCAAAGATATTCCAAACCCGATTATCTTGTCTATTTTCGTTTTAGCATTGTTAGACTCAGAATACAATATCCAAGATGTTCCCTTTAAAGGTTGCAGGGTGTGATTTGAAGACAATCTGGTTGTTATTTGTTTATAACGCGTTGGCTGGCCAGGTTGGAGATTCGTCAAGACTGGGTTGCATCAGCGTCACTCAGTTTAGTGAATGGTGTATTTGGTAAAAAGCCGGATAAACTCTACTTCAATAATATTTATGCATGTAATTAAACGTTCTCAGCTCAAAATCTATTAACGAAAATTTATATGGTCGAGAGAAGAAATAGCAGTAATATACTGAGGTCGATTTAATCAATTGTAGCCTTCCCCCAACCAAATGTGGGATTTTGCGTCAATGCTAGAAATCATTTACCCAACAGCCATAAAACCTGAAGGACACATCAGCTAGAATGTATTGGGAAAAAAGGCGTGACTGAAAAGCCTTCAGTTATAAGTCTGTTTCAATACATTTCATATGCTGGGTAAACAACAGCAGAAAAAAGAATAGTAGACGTACATAAAATGGATTACAGAGAGGGTAGAGCATTTGTGCAAAACAACAGAGAACTCTTTGTGATAAACTATTACATGTCGGTGCACAGTTCTCGACTCGGAGCAAAACTGCAGTTTATCAGAATATCGCGCCTAGCAACTTGGTCGACTCACTTGCATGCTATAGCTCTGGTCGATCAAAGCTGACATTAGACTACACAACAGCAGCAATACCAATCATTCACCACAATGTCGATTGATTCACAATTATGTTTGACTCTCAAAAAACAAAGTCGGTTATATAGTTTCATTACATTTATGTTCCTGGATATATGCCACATTTCAAATTAAAGAAATATTTCCTATTGAACGCTCGTTTCAGAACTAAGTTATGTATTTTTATGGTTCAGGTAAGAATTAACAGTAATCCATATTAAAGATATTTCCAATAATTATCATTCAAATAACAAAGCAGTATTGGTCCTAGCACATCACCTTGATGAACAGAAATTCTCTTGTTGGATAAGAGTATAGGAATGAAGGCACAGGCATCACTGAAAGAACTGAAGCACATTGCTAATAGTTCATTGAAACATACATTGCGAATCAAACGGCTAAGTTCGTTTTGAGTAATCTTCAACAAATTGCGTTAGTTATTATAGACAATAAAAGAAATATTTTTTCTGAATATATAGAATCTTTGCAGGAAAAAAATTCACCATTTTTGCAAGTCATCATTTTTAACAATAATATTTCACATTATTGTTACTGGGTGATTGGGAAAATTTCCTGTTTTGTGAGTCGCTGAGCGGTGGGGTTGCTCAGAAAATGCCCGAACAAGGGGAATTGTATTGGCAAATTTAGGCCCATAACTCTACTGAATGCAGAGTTCAAAATTTTGGCCAAGGTGTTAGTTGAGATTGGCGCTTGTCATCGTGGATCTGTTAGGTGAGGGACAACCATATGCCATCCCGAAGAGATCCATCCACGACAACCTCCACCTCATATCAACCTGACACGTGTGGGGACCTGATCAATATAGATCAGTCCAAAGCTTTCTATAGGGTCGACCATCTATACCTGGCGGCGGTCCTAAAGGTAGCTGGTTTTGGGTCTGTATTTAGGGGCTGGATCGCTGTGAACAGCGACATCTGTTCAGTGGTCAGTGTGAACGGTCACCTCTCAGAGCCGTACCACATCATGCGCTCGGTCCGGCAAGGTTGCCTCTTCCCGTCTCTCTTATTATTATTATTATTATTATTATTATTATTATTATTACTATCAATGATAATAATAATAATAATAATAATAATAATAATAATAATAATAATAATAATAATAATAATAATAATAATAATAATAATAACGATGATGATGATGATGATGATGATGATGATGATGATGATGAGGATAATAATAATAATAATAATAATAATAATAATAATAATAATAATAATAATAATAATAATAATAATAATAATAATAGGGTGATTGATTTGCAGAATACTTAGCGCTTCGTTATTTCTTCCGGAATTTTATGTTCTGAATTGAAGCAAGGACAAGTTCGATGTCTTATTCTTTTGGGGACGCTAAAATAAAGCACCAGTCAAGCACCGTCGTCGATAGCATCGACTAAACCCTCCCCACAGCGTCTCTAGTTTTGTGCCTAATCTAGAAGCAATTATTATTAAGTTGGACTGTAGAATCAGTTGAGAGTCTAACGTATTGCCACTCCTTGTACTGTATTCTTCCATTAGGAAGTATATAATGCAGTAGTGGAGTCAGTATAAATGGCCGATTAACTTGCAGAGTTATAGCGTTGTCCCTCGGTCGAGAAATCTGAACAAAAACGTTCAGGTGATCTCTATGTGCAATAAGAAGTGAATTTCGATGAACGAAGTCCGTTACTACATTTTAATAGTCCTCTGTAGCTGTATTGCGCTTAGAAATATATTTCCGACATGTTACATCAATATGATCTTTTATATATGGAAAGTTTGTTCCTTGTTAAGACTATAAATATTTTCTCACAATATTTATTGAATGTTTTAGAGCAAGGATAATTTTTCATAAAACGATCTCTATTAAGTTATGTGATGAGTAATGTGAGTAATGTGGTGAGTAATGCCATGATACGTCAAAAGTCTCAAATTCAATTTATATAAAAATATACTAAATTTAGTATTTATATCATTAAAGAACTATATACAACTTCAAAGCTTTTAAATTCATTTGAATTAAAATTTATTTCATAAGGCCTCAAACTTTTTATCGCACAGCTGCGACCTGGTCCTTGACTCAATTCCTCACCAAGAACTGTGTGGTATCTTTTAGCAAATAAACTTACAATATTTGTTTTAAAGCTTCAAGCCTTAATACGATATCATTTTGTAAACAGTTTGAGTGGTAGCAACCAAATACAATGATATATCTTTATATCAACAAAATATAAGGATAATATAGCTTAGAGAAATGTCATTTTACAATGATTTCTGTAGTCCACACCACAGCAAATAGACTGTTAGAAAAGGCTGGAAATGCCTTAATAGCATATGTATAGGGTTTTATCACAAATTTGGTTGATCATTGATCTTTCCACACTTAGGTGGCATCCATTTAGTGCTTCATTCATCACGTTTTATCGATCATTTATTTAGTGTAGTCAAACTGCTTTTAATTTACCACTATAAGTTATGTTGGAGAAGAGAATTTTTCAAATAGTGACCTGAATCGGTGATCATATATAAGCAATGTTTATTATCAAGTTAAACCAGTTCGTTATGGCATGGACATCACCAATTTTACTGATATACAACGGAGAAAGTGACAGAAGGAAAGTTGATGACAGTGAAATATAACTAGAAGGATAATGGATGTAATAAAACACATTTTAATGGCGGAATTGTAGGACAGCTGAGTAGAAAATTGTGTTCATGCCATTTGTAACGGTATTAATGCTCTAAGTAAAATAGTTCCTACAACGAATTGGAACAGGGTAGTAAACTTGATTCGTGACAAGTAATTTGAAATATCATAATGGTATATTATAATAATAAACTGATAAATATATTTTATCTTAAGGTAATGCACAAATAAACATATCATAAAAATATCCAATAAATCAAATAAATAACTGAATATGTTGCAAGAAGAGGAAAAAAACATGGCTGAATCAACAAAGTAAAAGACTAAGATAAAAATAATATCTAGTCAAACGGGTGGATCATCACATGCCAAGTTAACTTCAAAAAAACGCACAAAGGCATTCATTAAGTAACTCTAAACGTATACACTAATGGAATTATAGGCGTAGAACTGAAGTATAATGTTAGAGGATGTATCTGAAGAACACTAAGTATATTATCCGAGGAACATAACGTGACCATATCAAACATATTCATTAGGACGCCTTTACATGTATGTGTGTTTGTGTATGTATGTATGCGAAGCGTGCATGAGTGTGTGTGTGTTTGTGTGTGCACGTATATATATATATATATATATATATATGCGTATGTGTACCTGTATAGCGTTGTGCAAGTGATTTTGGAAGGATGTAGAGAGCACTCGATATGTTATATAGAGTAAGGATGTTTCTTGAAATATAATAGCTAGCAATAACTATTGTTCTGTAACTACGAAGTTGCAGGCCAACAAAGTTAATCATGAAAATCACAGATTTAGAACGTTAATCCTTTTTACTGTATTATTATGTATGTATGTGTATGTACATGTGTGTGAGAGAGAGGGAAAGGAAGAGGGAGCAAGAATGTATACGTGTTTGTGTATGTGTGCTTGTGTGTGTGTGTTTGTGTGTGTATGTGTTAAATTTAGGGTTGTTAATTTAAAGTGTTACAACCAACCACAAAGATTTACTGATGAAACAACTCAATTCTTTTAGCAGAGTCAATTTTCTTATAGCTCATTCAACCAAGCTGAAACTAGTAAAAGAGAGACAGAATATGAATATTTACATGTGTTGTTTACGCACACACACACACACA
>NC_068982.1:90181363-90190666 GCF_001194135.2 Octopus bimaculoides | reverse complement strand
ATATATATATATATATATATATATATATATATATATATATCATGTTCATAAATTTAATATTATACTGGACTAAAGTACGAGATAAGTATCCTTAAATATTATTATATTAATTAAATAGCAGCTTCCTAGTTTGATTACAGTGCGATTTAATGATATTTCAGAAGATAATGACTGAAATTTTACAAGTTTTTATCAAAGAAAATTAACCACTAGTATTTTACAAGGTCTAGTTAATACAGAATTATACTCCGTTGAATAAACAGCGAATAATCCCGAAAAACAATTCTGAAGACTAAGTCGGTACGAACAAGCGAAAGAGAAACCCATTTGACCGCTTGCTCTGCTAAAATATGGTAGACGAATGTCCGTCTTATAAGAATCTACTTTGTTAAAAAACAACCACAAGAAAACAAAAAGGAAGAGTCACTACATGATATTGTCGTAATCACATTATGTGTTAACACGTGATAGCCATTGTTCTAACGCTTCATTTGATAGCTCTACTCTATCAAAGCTGAACTGGAGTTAAGCAGCAAGAACAATAGCATCATCATCAGCAACAACAACAACAACAACAACAACAGCAGCAGCAGCAGCAGCAGCAACAACAATAACAATAAAAATGACCAGAAAACCAATCCTTTTCATTGTATCGTCATTGAATTATAACTAAACGGGAAAGCATTTTAAAAAATAATGGCATATTTAGCCTTTATGAAACACTCTGGTGAACTGTACATACTGGATATCAATAGATAATTAAATATTTGATGATTCTGCTCACTGGTAATTTGCAAATAAACATTAATAGTCGTAAAGAAAGACCAAGCATTCTAGTAGCTTTATTGAAAGCCTAATGGCTATCATCCCTCTGATTTGTTTTGTAAAGGGGCCTCAAAAAATAAATTTTTCGAAGAACTGGTCTAGCCTGATTGAATACAAAACTGCTAAATCCAGTACCTCAAACAAAGAAACATCCACACGTCGCGCACCCGAGTATAGATTGAGTATAAATAAGAGATGTAATGTCTATTAGACTTTATTTAGTGCAACACGTTTCGACCTGTGTTATACATTTTGTATAATTTTTCCGCTATACTCATACATACATATATATGTGTATATATATATATATATATATATATATATATATATAAATATACATGTGTGTGTGTGTGTGAGAGTGTGTGTGTGTGCGTGTGTGTGTGTATGTGTGTAAATGGAATGCACTCCATGTAATTCAAAATATATTTACTATAGCGAGAAATCTAAATACAGCGAAGAAGATAGTAAAATATTACTTTTTAGAAAACATGTTCCATTCTTACTTCTTACATTCTTAGTAGAACGTTGAGAGAATTAAGTTTGAAAGACGAAAATAATAAATATTTAAAACTTTTAACGGAGAATGGGATTTTTGGGGCGTAAAAGTTTCCGTGAGAATTGGGGATACATTTTGTCTTCCAATTGCCTTTAACATGCAACTGTCGTTGAAGATTCAACTATTGATGAAACACTGTTTTCATCTTTGGAAAAATGTGAAATTCTTTTGGTTCTTTCCCAGCTGATTGAATCGTTATAACGTCAAACGAACCACCTGAAGGCATTTTTTTGGAATTTTTACGTTCTCAGTCCAATTCCAACTGCTGTCTATTTGCCTTTAATTCTTTTTGGATCGATAAATCAAAATACCTCTTAAGCATTAAGGTCGAGGTTATCTCAACTAAAACCCTCCCGTCAAATTTGCTGACGTTGTGTCTAAATCAAAAACCATCATTATAAAATATGAATTATTACTGTTCCAGAGAAGAAATTCTTCAAATTCAATAGTTTATGTTTTTCTCTATTTGCAGTACGACGCTGTATCAGTACAGGACAACAATTCAGTATCTCGCGCCAAAATGAGTTTACGCAAAAATGAAAGATCGAAACAGAGACTATCTGGAGTTCAAGAAAACCAAGGTTAGTTCAAATATTTTGTTACTATACACACACCCACACACACATACAATCACTCACACAAACACTGACACAAACACTAAACACTGAAGAGATATTTTATATTATATAATGTTTCAACAAGCATGTATGTAATACTGACAGCAAGTTGAAGAAACATGTGTTTTATAACCCATGTAATGCGATATATATTTTCTGTATTTTATCAAACGCATATATATATATATATACATACACATACATACTAATATACTTATAAATAAAAACAGTGGGGCAATATGAGTTTATGAGAGTCAACTGTTAATGTGATATGTGTAGCTTGAATTGATATGCACTCAGCCAAACTGTATAGATATAATCTATGCTTAAAACACAAATGTTGCTCTCCCTTAGTTCCTCGTCCTTTCTCTCCGTCTCTCTGTCTTTCACCTTCTGTTTGTGTGTGTGTGTGTGTGTGTGTGTGTGTGTGTGTGTGTGTGTGTGTGTGGAGGGTGTGCGTGTATCGCTCTGCAAGATGAAGCCGGCAATATTTGTACGAATTACAACTTGTCATCGTTGTTATATAAACAGTGTCTACTCGTAATCTTCTTGCAGAGAGTACAAGTAGTTAGAGAGAGAGAAAGACAGAGAGAGAGAGAGAAAGCGAGAGAGAGAGAGAGAGAGAGTAGCTTATTGCTACTTATAAAAAAAAAATGCTACGAGTAACAGGCTCCATTTCTACAGATTTGCATATCTGTTCAATTGTATAACCTCCTGGCAGCAGGCTGGTAGAATTATTTGAACACATTGCGGCATTTCTTCTGTTTCTTTAAATTTTTTAAGTTCAAATAACGCTGAAACCAACTTTGACTTACATCCACTGGACAGCGGTAAAAAAAAAGTGCCAGTTAAGCACAAGGGTTGATATAATCGAGTTGCTTCTCTTCTCGAAATTTATTGGCCTTCAATTCTGAAACGGACCAACATCCTGTTAAGTGTGGTCGTTGTGATTCCGACCGGTCATTTATATGATAGAAACTGGGGTTCCGGCCTTATGAAGCCTAGAACTTAAGAAAAAACAAAAATGATCTACGTATACAATGAAATTGAATGTAAGTCTTAAGTAGGCATGCGTTATTGTTCACAACTCATAGTGACACACACAAACGTTAGTCACTGTATAACTTTAGTTATTTTGGTTAACACACGCTGCCAGTGAATTTACTTCTCTCTATGTAAAAGGATAAGATCGTGGCATCTTACTGATAGTATTTTTACAGGCAGCTTTACGCTTTAAGCTGTATTTTATCCCTGTGCTGGTGACGGCCGTGATGAGAAGACCAGTAAGTGCACCTTGTAAGTTCGAAAGAGCGAGCCAACACGACTAGAGGTATTCTCGAGTCGATTTCATAGGGGCAGCCTTGTGTTTTAGACACAGGGCTTGTTTAAACAGTAATGCTGAATGTACATTTAGTGAATGCTCGTAGAGGATATACATATGAAAAGAGAGGGGCGAAAACAGCTAAAGCTCCGCGAAGCTCCGGCAGGGGGTGGTGTCGAACCCTGCTGTACTCTCTCACCACAACTTTCTCTCACTCTTTCTTCCTGTTTCTGCTGTACCTGTATTTCAAAGGGCCAGCTTTGTCACACTCTGTGTCACGCTGAATCTCCCCAAGAACGACGTTAAGGGTCCACGTGTCTGTGGAGTGCTCAGCCACTTGCACGTTAATTTCACGAGCAGGCTGGAACCCTGGTCGTCGTAACCGCCGGAGTGCCACGACGATAAATGTACAGTAACGCTTCGATATACGAGTTATTTTGCTCCCGGAGACCGCTCCGAAAGCGAAAACTCGTAAAGCAGAGCGATAATTTCCCACAGTAGCAATGTTATAAATCGTAATTCGTTCCCAGAAAAATATTTTACCTATAAAATTCATAATACCCGTAAATAAATTGCAATAAAAGAACAGTAGAGTTTATAGAATATTTTATGTAAAGTAAAAAGACGGTCATGATCATTTATAATAGAATACATTATTACTATAATCGTTTTCTGAATCACTTTCACTCGCACTACACTGGTGCACATCATCACTTGTAGAAGCGATCGCCGATTCACAAGCACGCGTAGACAGACTTGTAGATTTCTTTTTAAAAAAACAAGTCTAGATTTCATTACTTAGAAAAAGCATTTTTTCGCTCGCTCTAAATTTCTCGGTAACACGAAGAAGTATTTGTTATGATAGTAAAAATTTTTACATAACGTTCAAAATTTGGATCTTGAACTTGAAAAATTTTAAAGCGGGGTCTCGTAAACCAAACCCTCGTAAGGTGAGGCATTACTGTAAATGCTTTCCCAAATGTAATTGCACATCATGTATTAAGTCCCGATGAAGCTATAGGGTGATGAAGAAGCATTAAACTGAGTGTAGTGCATCTTATAGCAGAAACAGCCAGTAAGCGAAGGAGGTTCGTTATATAATATCTTTTCCAATGTCACTTTAATATATATATATTGTAATGAGTTATAAGTTTATCCATGCTTCCACGCATGAATTGGTTAGCTAAATATTGTATATATATATATATATATATACAGGAGAGTATTGGTTCGCTTGATTGTGTATTATTTGTAAAATATAACGTGTCTTGAATGACACGACAATGCAGAGTGGACTATAATAACTGTTATAATTTAATTATCAATATTATATCAGACTATGGATAATTAAATTATAACAGTTATTTATAGTCCACTCTGTATTGTTGTGTTATTCAAGACGCGTTATATTTCACAAACACACACACACACACACACATATACATACATATGTGTGTGTGTAATCATCGCAATAGTTAACAAATGCCTTTTGTTAGAGTTATAAATACAAGAACATGTCCCATATTTACAAAATCGTTACGATATTTCTTTCTGAGATATGCAGTCGGCATATTTTATGTTAAAGACAGGCGATATAAAAATACAGTACAAGAGATGTGTGAGCACAGCTTACACACGACTTCTCATAAACCCGAAACGCCTACACGTTATAATTTAGAAGATGAATTGATATGAGAAATAGGGGAATGATATTATCAGTTGGCCGAATACTATTCTCCTATTTGCTTTATTTTAATGGTTCGGTTTTCTTGTTACGATTAGAAATTGTCAGTCTCTTTTTTCTCAAATTGATTATTTTGCAACCGCTGGTCTTCTAAAGTTACGACTCCCTATACACATACATTTTCATTGTTGTTGTTGTTGGTAATATTGTAAATTGATTTACGACTGTTTATTTCCTGATGACTTTAGGGTACTTCTCTGGAGTTAGTGCTAAAGATGATAGAAATTGTTAATTTGCCAAAATATTTAATCAATTGTTTGTGGAGATTCTTCTACAATTTTATTAAAAATGCATTTTTAACAAAAGCTCTGAACTTTTGCATCAGATATAATCTTTGGTGCAATGGCAGATTCTAGGATATAGAATTGTCTGGTCATGAATATTAAGAAAGTTTATTGGGAAGCTAGCAAAGATACCTGGCGTTGCTCTGGATTAAAATGGCATAGTTTGTATATACATTACAATTATGTTAACAGGTGATACTGGAAAGTGCAGCATTTGCGACTAAACATTTGTGGAGCAAATTATGGGCTAATTTGACTAAGCGACATACCATGCGTCTGTTTGGATTATTCCAGGTCCTAACCTTACATGAAAATTGGAGTGGTGGGTATGTGATTTTTGAACGCACTGAAAAGCTATCAGTGGATATACTCTCCTTTGCGGCAGTCGGCGCTGCGTCTAACACGACTCATTGCCTGAAATTTTGACACTTCCTTCGGATTTGTTGTCCTACATCACTCATAAAGTAAATTTGGTGGAACCGGTTGTTCATTTATTGGTAACGGGGAACCAATAAGGTGATAGACTTGCTCTTGAACTTTGAACATCGGCGTAAATCCATGTTCGACTATCTCCTAAGATACACCAAACGATGTTATTTGAAATTCAGAATTGTATTGCGTGATATTATTCAGAAAATCCTTTGACTGGATGGAAGGGCCTTCCAGAAGATCCATAAGAAGTTGAGTAGGAGCTAGCATGCTGACAACATTACCATACCTCCAGGAGTAGGACAAGCCATTAATTTCATTTGGAAATTTTAAACCTTTGCAGAAACGACAATTTGAGTTTAGCGACTAAATATTTGGACAATTTGGACAAAATTGTCATTTTCATAAGAATGGGATAGATCATATCTGAAAGTAGCTCCAGGATTTGTGAAAAACGAATTTGTACGTAGTCTGTTTCACGTAAAGCAGATGTTATATTGTTTTAATCCAAATGGAAAAAAATGTACATGTTGACATTCACAATTTGTAAAATTTGATTTGGTCGAGCCGTTTCAGAATGCATACGGAACAGACAGACAGAGAGGCAAATAATTATATATATATAGATATATTTGTATCTATACTTTCATTACACACGCACACACACATACACACTCACACACACATACACGCACACACATATATCAAAACTTTGTGTGTGTGTGTGTATGTGCTTGTAGCATTTAAGGTGTTATGTCTGTTCGCCTCCCTGATTTACCAGGAAAGGTTATGTGTTTTTTTTTCGGAAATAAATTAGTTCAGGAGGAAATCTGAGATAGACATATGTAAAGGTTTTCATATTAATTGAAGAATTATCTACTACTGTTTCCTATAATTCATGTAGTTGCGTAATTTATATACTTCCCTATAATATTATTCAATTTTAAGGAATGTATATGTCTATCATGTACTCTTTATTTATTTGTTGATGCATAAACCATCTGTAGTTATTTTCATTGTTGGCTTGATATTACAGTTGATGTAGAAAAGATTCTTATCATTATTTATGGCATGGCTGTATATCGCCTGCATTGACATATGATAAATTTTGCTGGAAATGACACGAAGAGCTTTTTAAAAAGAATATTTTTTCTAAATCATTTAGACAAAGAAATGACTAGTTTAGACAAAGGGCGAAGTAGAAAGGAAAGGAATAGGAAATGCAGAATAGCTTCTAGCTCTAATATACATCCATATTTAAGAAGGATATTATCTACATATGTATGAATGTAATCTGTCAATTTATGCATCCTTTTAGTTTTATTTATTTATGCATGATGTCTTTGTTTCTTACACTATATGTGTGCATAGTTTTCAATATGTCTCCATGTCTGTTGATCAGCATGTCAGTCAGTCAGTATTTATAGTTCAGCATGGTTATATGATTATATACGAGAGCCATCTATCTGCTTTCATCGAGGTTCATTGAATTTGTTTTCATATCTAGTCATATATCACTTCATATTTTAAGCACGTGATTAATTCCGAAAGTTTTTTTTTTTTTTTTGCAGAAGCATTTTAATGATGTCATTGTTTGTTTCATTGTTATCATGCAAGAAACATCTACATTTTAGTGCGCGCGCGCACGCGCACGCACGGATACATACACACACACACACACACACACACACACACTCACTTTATAATGTTTGGTTGTTTGAAAATATTCCATTATTTCTCTTAGCTTCAAGTTACCATCATCTATATTTCATCAGGAAATATTTGTTTGCCAGGAAGTTTTTCATTTTTAAATGTCAGGGATTTCTTGTCAAACATGGGACAAAATAAGCATTTGGAATATTCAAACTGGTATATAATCGCACAATTTGACAAATAATAACAATAATAATATATATGTATATATCATCGGATGAATGTATGTTCATCTTTTAATTGGAAATTTTTCCTAAAATTTCTAATGTCTTTTCTTCATACTTTACTTTCGATTGATTTTATAAAAAAAAATCGTATAGATATGAAAGCTTGTATTGAAATTATTAGTATATGACTTAACTTATTAAACAAAGTTCAACAAATTCATTCATATTTATATAATGAAGGAGATTGGATGTTAAAATGGATTATAGTTCTTATTTTTCATATTTCTATACAAGTGTTTCATACGTATGGACCCAGATATTCATTTATGATAGCCAATTATGAATATCTGGGTCAATTTGTATGAAACAATTGTATAGCAATCTGAAAAATAAAAACTATAATCGTTTTAACATCCAATCTCCTTCATTACATAAATATGAATGAATTTGTTGAACTTTGTTGAATAAGTTAAGTCATATACTAATAATTTCTCTACAAGCTATATATACATACACACACACACACACACACACACACACACACACACACACACACATATATATATATATATATATATATATATTATATAAATGCCTCGTAGATATTGGATATTGAAGATTGTTTCACTAATCGGATATCAATTTAGTTCTAGACTTGAGAAGCACTGATGTGTTACGCTGTACCAAACTTTTATTTCCCTTACTCCGCTTCTTTTTCAGTCTTATTTTCCCTCGCACTTTCTCTCTTTATCTCTCTCCCTTTCACTCCAATATTTCTCCTACTCTCACGATAATAGATGTTTAATTGTCTGTAATTTCTACTTCTCTGCCAACTTTTCATAAAGTCACCTCAATCACACACCAATAATTATATTTTTCCACCAAATCGTATTAAGCTATTCTAAATATATCGTCCATATGTTTCTTACCACGACTGCATTCTACGGGATGGTATAATTTCAAGTTAGTCCAAATATTAACTGAAGCTTCTTAAAAATATTGACAGATTTAAAAAAGAAATCTCTCCTATATCAACAATATTTAACCTGTCAATTATCTCAAGTCCTTGTCCGTGAAACATCAAGAAGAAAATAACACTTCTTCAGTCTTTGGAATTTACATATTTACATACTTACATACAAACATAGGTATACAAGTGGAAATTTGTAAAATAGTTCTCCGTGTGAAGGCCCTGGTCATATAATACACAGAGAATACGCACACAAACGCACGCACGTAAAATAATGAGTCACAAACAGAGTTATATATCAACGTGACACGCATATTCACTACGTGAGTGCACGCACAAACGGGAGCACAGTATATACATATATGCGTCCATCAAACAATCACGATAAACACAAACTCCAGAATCGGTCTTGTCTTGAAGAAAACAGCCTCGTCACTGTGTTAGTGACCAGTTTGAAGTCTCCAAAGCAAAGACCAATTAACAAATCTTAAAGCAATAGCATACATACATGGATGCATGCATACATACATACATACACACATCCTCATAACGCACACACGCACACACATATACGTATATATACAACCATACATATATACATACACACATGCATACACACACAGACACCCACATTTATGTGTATACGTATATATATATATATATATATATATATATAT
>NC_068982.1:90173082-90180697 GCF_001194135.2 Octopus bimaculoides | reverse complement strand
ATATATCGTTGTGAACGCATGTCAGAATATATTTGTTTGTGATATAAATGATAGAAAATAGAATTATATAGCTATAATATATATATGAGAAATACTGTAATTAACAAAAGACCACTGAATGAAATCTCATCATAGAAGAACATATAAAAAAGAAATGAATAATAATAATAATAATAATAATAATAATAATAATAATAATAATAATAATATTGTAACCTTTCAAGTGATTTCCGTATTCCAAGATGTATTGTCCATGCATTGACACGCTTACTCCCAGATACGTAGACTTATATGGTTAACTACGTATGTCATTATTTGTTGAGGTATTTATGTTTCTATTTCACTGTTTCAATCCATCTGAGTCGGTGTAGCGTCGGACCAAATTAACTGTAGTATTTTTTCTCTCACCGAGGTCAAAATTTCTTTTCACTCTTCGGCGTCAGCAAATACCAGTCCAAAAGTAGATTTGATTCTTCCCTCTTTTGCCCTCTCCTTCTTTTTTAGTGTCCCTTTCTGAGGAGCAAACCGCTATGCCAGATAAGGTGAGAGGCAAGCCGCCATAGGTTTATATGCCCAATATGAGCTCTATGTCACATCGGTGCCCCTACGATTCCAACAGAGATTCAAGTTCCTGTAGCAATGCAAGATGAGCCAATATCCCTAGCAGATTTCCGTGACTAGTGAAACTCATATCGTTAATGTTCCGTATAGACTGTTGCGAATTTAGGAAAGAAATGAACGACCAGATTCCAGAAAGACAATATTCTAGGTTGAAAGGTTTGGGTATTGTGGTTAGTACAAAAAAATGGTAATTGGGTTCATGAAAAGCCTAGGAAGTGTAGAGACGAGTGACAATGAGGGGCCTGAGTGTTGAAAGTGCGAATGTAGCCATCACTGTGAAGCAGAGATCATTATATTAGAGGAGGAAAGACCATTGTAGAAAAGAAAAGAAAGCGTGAAGTAACAGTATATCTGTAGGTCAGAGACTAGGAATTAGATATTTACCTATCAATATATCTCTTTATATCCCTCTCTATTGCTTTCATTTCCCTGCTTCTACCTTTTTCACAGACACACACATATTTATGTATGTGTTTATGTATGTATGTGAGAGAGAAAGAGAGAGAGATAAATATAGACATACAGATGAAGAGAGCCGAGTAAACAGAGACTGAGTTGAGTGACTCGAATACCTTTAAAGCTATCTATTATATATTTGAATAAAAATCCTTTGTGGGTGTATAAGTTCCTAAAATTTAAGTTACATTCAAATCACATCCTCCACTGCAATTATATAAAGTGAAACGTTTAACCGGTTGAAAATCTTAGTTTCCTTCGGCTTTAATTTACCTCGAATAATAAATTTGAAAGTAAAGTATTAAAATCAATGTCATTAAAATCAATTCGTTTTATAGAATATCTTCACCATAGACAATGAAGGAAATATGCTCTTGAAATGTTAATACAATGTTTCGAATTATTCAGAATAAACGCTTCTTGCCAGAATTGCAAACGTTCTTCTTTACAAAGACCAAACTGTGATGTAGATAAAGGAATTCGATGAAATGATTAGTGTACGTCTTATGGATCCAATCTTTGTTCATACAGAACAGTTTTAATTATCTCAATAAAAGAACCTTACAGCTCTTTATTTTCCAAATATAACTTTAAATTTTCAAAATGCAATTGCTAATGCTATTGATTTTCCAATGTTAACTCACTGTGCATAACACGGATAGTTAATTAAAACATCAAAATGAAATCCAGTACTGATAATAGAGTGGTATAGTTTAATTTGAAAGTAATCAAATCCCTTTTTCTATTCCTTATCTTGCAAATATATAAAATGTTAATTTGAAACCAGCAAAATACAAATTAATAAACGCATCAACATTTGATTTCAATATTCATTTGACATTCAAAACCACTTCTGCAACACTTTAAGACAGTAAGGTTATATCTTCTCACCCCGATGAATCAATTAAATGAAACAGGCTTGTTACATTTGCACCAAGCGTTTCCTATTACACTGAATAAACTATTCACATTTAAAAGCTTATTGCTCTTAATTTCTCAATCGATATCAATCCAAAGATTTTTAATCCAGCGTTCTTAATATCTGTTACATCATTGTAACCTAATTTCCATTTCTTTAAAAAGTTAGACTTCTATTTTTCATGCAACACCTCATTTATAGTCATTGGAGTAGAATTACTGGACCGTTCTCCACACTTCTATTCAAAATACTAAGATTATAACATAACCAGTAAGTGGACATTTCTTGAACTCTATCAGAATCATTAGCATCTCCGGAGTTTCTTCGAGTTAGAAACTGAATGCAGTCTTCTTATTTACAGAGCGAACTTTCTTCGCAATGTATCATTCAGAAGGTTAATGTAATCTATATGTGATGAAACTGAATCGTGATCTTTCTTCTCTCACAAGTGATTCTTCGAAGATTTCGATTTCTATGTTTACTACAAGCATCTAATATGTGTACAAGAGATTAAATTTATTTTAACTATTTTTATAGAAGAATATAAACTAGTAGCTTGAGATGGGTATAGCAATGGAAATAACCATTTCTCAAATAATATAGGAGTATATCTAGAACGGTGTACTGCTACATACATAAATGAAAATATCCAATAAGACACCAAAAACAAGAGCGTTCATCTAATTGTTTAATTTTCCTTCTCTAACCTATTTGAACCACTAAATTTCAGACACTCACATTCATGTCTGTGTTTCTGTCACTCCTATAATGGTCTATGCTCTTGTAAACAAGCTATCTGAATATCTTCTCCACCTAAATTCTCCTGGCGCACCCATATCCCCCAACGTCCATTGCCCTCACTGTGTTTCACTTGCTTTAACTACTATACATGTTTATTCTTTCCGATAATTGCAATTCTCTGTAATTCTCTCGCTACCCAGATTTTTTTTCTGCTGGTATCTACGAAAAGATACTCAAATTAAGCATCAACTGCATCGATTTTATCAGTTTGGGAAGGTCTGAAAATGTCCTGGGTATTGCCTCACTTCCGTATAAGAGAACGTGAGAACACGTAACTCAACTTAATATTCTTTTACATCAAATTAAGTAATTAATGTTTTGTTTAACTATTTCATAAGAGTATATTTATAGCCACATTTACTTTTAAAAGTTGATCTTACAAAGCAAATCTGTTCATTAGTTTTCAATATTTAGCAAAATAATCCATTACTTTCTTTTTATAGTAGTTCTTTAAATTGTTTTTAAACAGACTTTATTGACAAGATCTGAATTTATGGATAATTTAACATTACATAAAATTTAAATATATCTGAAGGACTCGTGTACTCATATGGATAGCTGAGATACAGTGTATCCTTGTAAGCATAAACCTAACAATATTGAAGAAAAATCAGAGAGCTTTGTATTTGATTCTTACTGTTAAACCTTTGATTTTCTGACTGCTGATAAATTCCCATTCCAGTTTCCATGGCTAAAGTGTGAGCTTAGGTTAAATACCGTCTCATTTAATAATCCGTTATTTTAACGTAGTGGTTCCATTCTTTAGTAAATTAGCTCTACACGAGATTTTCCAGCTTTATAGTTAAAATTACATATGCATTTGTGAATGTATTGTAATTTATGACGATGTTACCGTAGATCTACCTAATTCGGGAGAACAATGTTTACTTTCTGATTGTGATTACTTCGAGTCTAAAATAAATAAAGGAGAACCTTTATACAGAATGTTTCCCAGGACAAAATAGATGAATCAAGTTATCACAAAATAGTCATCTGGGAAGTCAGTAATTCAAATACAATAAGTATTTTGGAAAATTTGAATACTAACAATTTGTTAAAAAAACTTTGTCACAGTTGAAGTTCAGAATAATTTGCTCAAATTAACGATTTGTTTTTCTTAGCTAAAAAAAGTGAGAATATAAATAGCCCTAGGTTTTTAGAATGTACATTATGCACTCCTGAAAAATGAAGGCACTTGAATGAAACCAAATGTGAAGTGAGGATAAATTTTGGTTTAACACTGAAGTCACTGAGTAAGATAACGTCTGCTATATTTACGACTGTTTTAGGCACAAAGTAAGTTTGCTATCAGTGCTGCCTTAATAATAGAATTGACAATATGTGAGTCAAAATGTAAACTTCAATCTCCAGACAGTTCTGTATGAAACAGAACTTAAGCAAATAAGAGATGAACAGCAATGTGATGTAAGTAAGAACAGAAGACATGAGGAAATACAGAAATAAATAGGTAGAACTGAATAAATACAACATTAAATGCATGTATAATGATTATGTAAAAATCTCAGTTGATCGTTGGAGTCAAAAGGAGAAGACTGATGCTAGTCACTTTCTGAGTTAGATAATAGGTCAAATTAATATATGTTGATTGGCCTGCAGGAATTATCTCAGGTAGTTCATGATAGCAAGGTATGAAATTTCGAAAGAGGTAATGTGTAATGAATGGTAAGAAAAAAAAATGTTTATTAAATTTAAAGTGATGAACATTCAATCACTTCACCTGGAAATGCATGTTTTAATGTCTAAACAAATTGATCGTGTTTAGAGAGAATAGCATGTTACGTGTATTCACAGATTTTCCAAGTGAAAAGAAACTAATTTTAATGTATTACAGTCAACTGTATTAGAGACGAGTTTCTAACAGTAAGATTCGAAAAAAGTATGTGTTGTGGAAAGCTTGTAAAAGAGGAAATGTGTACAAAATGTTCTGCACGTATACCTCATGTATTTGTGAGAGGAATAGGATATATACGGTATAAAGTATTACTATTAATATTATATCTAGATAGTTCATAAAATGTATTACGTGTAAAAGGGACTCAATAATCAGTTCTCTTAGTAAGTTGGGCTCTAATTGCACCTTCGGAAGTCCTCTGCTTTTAACTGTGAAAGAATTTCGTTATGAAGAGTGACAAATAACTAAATTGTATAACGATGTTGTCCATCTAGGTTTTCATTCCTTACCTCCTTTTAGCTGGATTTTGTTTGGAATAGATTTCCAGCAAAATCGTCAAGCATGCATCTAGTATTTGAATTAACCAATGCGAGATTAATTTAAAGAACCCCGACATTTTTATAATGTGATAAAAGTAATTAGTTTTTCAAGGAATTCGATTACCATATATTATAATTCTTAATTAGGGCGGTAATATCTTAAAATTTTTAGCTCCTCCGACAAAATGTCTTGCTGTATACCTTTGTTCTTACGTTCTGAGTTTATATTACTCCCGAGTTAAACTTTGCTTTCTAACCGTCCGGGGATAATAAAATAAAGTACAAGCCCAGAACGGTGAGTTCGTGGACTTCTTAGAACACTGGTAATATTGTTGTGCTGTATTTGTTCCAGCTCTTCGTGCTCTGAACTTCCAAGTACGAGTGATATATTTGTCTGTACCTTAGTTATAGTCAGTCAACATGGACATTCATATCCTCTTCAATTATTTTTGCACTAAACATTTTCTGAGGGTGCTGCCAGGTTTTCGGGCGAAACGATAATGAAATAGTACAGCAGACGTGTTCCCATATTCATATGTTGTGTAGTACATGATAAGTAAGTGACGGTACCGGATGTGTGTTCGAATTAAATTTCATAAATTTAGCATTAAGAGTGATGCATTATTCGACCAACTTGCAATTTCCATAATGTATATTTAAACGTTTAAATAAGGATTTTCATTTCATTTATATTTGAGTACAATGAAAAACGTTTGAGAAAAATAAATGAGAAATTTTTCCTACAGATTGAACTTCGCTTATATTTTGTTGCGTACGTCACATTGCTTTCCTTGCGGCCTTTTAAGTTATCAAAACAATTAAGTAAGAAATCTAGTAGAATGTTTTAAATTTCACTCCGACTTTGCAACTGAAAATCGGTGGTTTTAGGCGATGTAAAACACCAGTTATAAAATCAAATCGAAAATCTTGAACTAAATACCTTCGTGGGTTTATCTATTGCTTTGGAAAACTTGTGGAAGAGAGTAGCGACATTTATTAAGCCAGTTGTTTAAAAAATGTATTACAGTGGAATATACGAGTTACGTATTGATAAGAGTGTAATTTCTTTGGATCTACACTATAAAAATATATTAATAAAACTGGACCAATAAGGGGACCTTAAAACCATTGCTCGACTTACTAAAACTAGTAGCCCATCCTTCTACAAGTCAAACGCTATCATCTTCAAAAAATATATACTGGACAATACAAAAGATGAGGTGGTCATGACTGGAACTCCTTTGATTATATGTATGCTAAATTAAGCTAACCGTGAACTAAGCGACAATAACGGTATTAATTATGAAAGGAAAAATACACACAAAGGAAGCCTAAAATTTGCAAAGAATAAATGGAGAACAAAAATGTGACGGAAATGAGAGAGGAGAACACGTTGAAAAACAAAGCATGGGACGGTGAGAAAATTATGTTATTTTTGTTTCTTTTGTAAATTAGATGACAGATGTAATTTCCTGTATTGCCTTCAGTCACCTTTCAAATTAAAAACCTTCTAATTCTCATACTAGTAGTTGCATTACTGCCACTAATTAAAAGACTTACTCTTCAAGCTCCCCACTTCTCTCCTTGCATAAATTTCAGTGAAACACAATTAGTTTCTATAGCTACTAAAGTTAATCATTTTTATTCCATCTTTACACAAATGTTCACTATAGATAACTATTCATTATCTCCCATCAAACTCTTCTTTGCTCATTCGCTCACATAACAAGACGCCAAATGCTCTTGACATGGCATTACATTTTCTAACACACAAATTTTTCATCATGTTATTCTAACTTCGGTTGACTATTTATCACAGCAACTCATGCATCCTTAATGCGCCAATATATTTTTCATATGGAAGATAATATTAGGTTCAATAACCTACACGCAAAACGAGAATTAACTCACAGTTCTTGTTTCAAGCTGACAACTACTAGATTTTCATCAGTCTCTTGTCACAACGCCTTTAAGTGTTAGAGATGTGTTAATGGAAGGCTGTAAACGCGAAAAATCCTTGAATTGTGAAAAAGCTTCGCACTCTCACTAGCTTTGGCCTCTCAGAAAATAGTGCCCAGGAGGATAATGACTTCACAAAGACATGTGCATGTTGAATGAAACTGAACCTTGTAAAATCAGCCGGGGAGAGAAAATATTAAACTGTGATTGAGTTTCGAGTTAATAGCTAAAGTATACTCTTTACTCCGAAATTAACAAACATTCGACATTTAACTCATTAATCTTGATGAAGATAACACAACACAGTCCATATGCCTCTCTCTCTCTTTCATTCTCCCCACTTCTGTCTTTGTATATATCTTTCTCTATCTTCCCTTCTCTGTATGTGTATCTCTCTCTGTCGTCTATATGTATGTATGTATGTATGTATGTATGTATGTATGTACCTGCGAACCCATGGAAAACAAACTTCAACCAGCTATTCTGATTATATGTCTGTGCACACGTTTGAATGTGATGTGTGCCAGAGGGTTTGCAAATCCAATGGGGGTTTTAAAAGACATGTCAGGATCCACAATGAGCAGAACTTACTTGCAGGTATTGGTAGTGCAAATCAGAGGTGCAATC
>NC_068982.1:90164516-90167977 GCF_001194135.2 Octopus bimaculoides | reverse complement strand
GAATACTATATGCTAAAGATCATCTCTGAATACATTATATACATATATAAGTTGATTTTCATTTATAACCTTCGCCTTTCTTTTTATTGTAATCTAGTAGATCCTGTTGTTTACCTTTATATATATATTATCAGTAATGCTCTTCTCTGTGTTATACTTATAAAGGCAACATATATATATATATATATATATATATATATATATATATACAAAATGTATATGTACAGAAATTTGTATAAATACAGAAATATATTTTATATAAAATCCACAGGATTTCCTATGTATGAAATACCAAGCGTATACTGTTTTATGTATGTTTATATTTTCAGATTACAACATTATTTTTACGAAAAATGATAATATTTATTTTACAAATTTTGGTATTTGAAAAATATTTTCATATCTGTATGTTTTATATTTCACTGTGTGTTATTCCTAAAGCAATACATTCACCGCCTTTCTTATTTATGTGGTATGATGCTATAAAACTTAAACTTTGTCGTCGAATGTTAGATAAAGTTGGCTTAAGAACTAATCTTATATGGGTAGATGATACTTTCACCAGAGCACTAATCGTTCTGCGTTTTATGGGACATTATTGATAATAGATTAGTTGTGTGTAATGTACAGGAAATTACAGTGGAGTAAGCTTAATCTTCCTTCAAATATGAAGATAACATTAGTTGAGCATTAATCTCATTCCATGTATGCTAATATTAGCTACAGCCTGATATATTTCCATGCAAGCTGAATGCTATTGGCTGCAGGTTAATCTTCTGACATTTACTATGTGACGATATAAGAAGATCAGTATCCTCCTTTCAATATGAACAGGAATAACCTATTTAGTTAAGTCACATCAATCGTGATTTGTACCTGAAAGAACATAGGAAACAATAGTTTCGTTGACTTTGTACGAGGCCGTTTTCTCTATTTACGTTTGTGTATGTCTTTTTTCTCTCTTGCCTCTCCCGCTCTTCCCTTCTCTCTCTTCCTTTATATTTCTATCTCAAGCATCACACAGACACACAAACACATATACATATAATTATGTTTTGGAGATCATCTCATGCGAAGCGTTAGCCAATCCTGTGCTATGAACGACACTTTACGGTGTTCATGGCAAAGAAACATAATATTAATGAGTACAACGTACACATTTCTACATACAGACACTAGTCGCTGTAATATTAATGTCATATATATAGATGTTCAATCCTGCCGGATCACTATCAAAGGACATGTATTTCTACTGATTGCAATGCAGGGTCCAAATACCTCTGAAAGTATGATACCGTTATGGTACCTATATGCTCTTGTTTCAAGAGTAGAAGTTTGGTATAGAAACATAAGCAGAATATTGCTATGAAATCCACTGAACATCGTATTTTGCACTTAATATATGTCATGTCACGAATGAATGATATCCATAATAAACATATAAGTAATAAATATGTGTTACGTACATGCTCATGTGCGGTTGGGACAAATATTACTGTTGTTCGAAGAGAAGAGTTTCTCTTTCCCCATGGAATTATAACTTAGATTTCTGAGTTGATAAATATTACACTTTCTCATCAAGCCAAAAATATTATAGCTTATCTTGTGAAAAGTATACTTTACTTTATATAATTATAAGGGCAACTACTGTGTAGCGCCACGAATCTCTGAACCGGTTCCACCTTGAAGATTGATGTCATTTCTATTAAGTTCCTTGCTATTGCGAGTTTATCAAATAACAATCTAGTCATTTCAGGTTTCGTGTTATAGCTTTATGGTTTATTTAGACGAAGCAGGGGAGCATCCATGATTGTTGAAGGCTTTTGTTTTTCTTGATTAGTGCATACTTAATTCGAATGTTTCTAATGGAGTAGAATGCACTAAAAACACTTAATCATGTGTCAGTGTTTCAAAACTGGGACACGGATTGAGCCTACCATAAACTAAACCCAGGAACGGTACTGCAAATGGACTTCTCCATAGTCTTCGTCTATCAAATTTCATTCAGGTAACTTTGATCGGTGTGAGCCAATAATAGGAGACAGTTTGCCTAGTTGCGGCACAATGGGTTCGAACCATAAAACCCATAGTTGCGAAGTGAACCATTTTTACTCACAGCTACCTTTTTTTCACTTAATTATATTTACCCCACTGTTGTCTTCTTTTTGTTGTTTGGTGCCAATCATGTAGGATTAAAAAGTCTTGCGATCAAAAGTGTTTCCGCCGCTTCTATCATCCTATCTTTTCTTTTCAGGCTTAATTCATGTCGGATATCATTATACAACGTGTCCTTCTTGAATGTTATAGTATCCTCAGATCCTCATTTCGGAGATCTGTTTGCACCAATATAGATGATAATGCAGTTACTCCAAACCATGGTGCTGGTATTGAACCGCATGACAGACTAAGCCTCCCACGTCCAGATCTGTAACTCTCTCTCTAATAGTCTTTGTCTACTAAATTTCACTTAGTGAACCTGAAACTATGACTGACGATGACTTTTAATGGCAATGGGCAGTTGGATAAGATGCTACAAAAACCAAAACTGAAAAAAAAAGACCCCACAAAATGTTGATGTGAAGAAAACTTCTTAATACATACTCATGACTGCACCGATTTCAATACAACGAGACATATTGATTTCTATTATTATTTTTCTTTTCGTACTGTGATTAATTGCGGTTTCAAGGTAGCCAGTTTTGGTGGGAGGGGAAAGTCGACTAAACCAAAGCCAGAGTCAAACTGGTATTTATTTTACTGACCTCGAAAGGATGGAAAACAAAATCGGCCTCAACAGAATTTGACGTCATAACGTAAAGAGCCGGAATAAATACCATAAACATTTTGTCCGAATCGCCAGCGATTCTGTCAGCTAGCTACCTCAGTATAGCAATTACTAAGGATAGTAAATGTGTAGTAGAAACAGGTGTGTACTGGACTAGATGTTACACAGTTTTAGAGTCACCTTGTTCTGAAGCACTGAGTTCAAATATTTCCTGTCGATAAATTAAGTACAAAGCAGAAAATAAGGAATAAATTAAGTGCACTCCATCCTCTCCAACGCAGTCATGGCAATCGACCAAGTTTATGAATCAATATTCTTCTGTATTAAAATTAATGATGTAATAGAGATATTCAGAAATGTGCTATCAATATTATGGCTTCAAAATTGGTAAAAAGAAGCTATAAATTCAATTGAAATCTCAGTTTAGCATAAGAATATTATAAACAGCGTAATGCAACGCTGTTGCCTTGATATATGTAGGAACTAATTTTGTGCTATTAAAGAAAGTCAGAATGCCATGTTCTTATCGAATAATATTTTCGAGATTACTGTTTATAGAAGCAGTGGCAATCTGGGATGGAATTCTTTGATTTTGTTTACATATCGCGCATGCATAAATGACCAAAGCACATATATATATTATGTGTATATATATACATATATATATATATATATA
>NC_068982.1:90161072-90164339 GCF_001194135.2 Octopus bimaculoides | reverse complement strand
TATATATATATATATATATATATGCAATATACATGTGTGTGTGTGTGACCACTAACAATTACCTCTAGGCGTTTGTTTACCTTCTCAGTTCACCAAAGATATCTATGGTAATTATCAGACCCCGGTGTCTATTTTGTAACCGATTATTATTTCATTGGCTCCATCTAATTATTTTCTTTTAGCTTACTCATATATAATAATGCCTGTATGTATGCAAGTATGTATGTATTCATTTATTCTTTTACTTGTTTCAGTTACAAAGCTTCTACAGTTCCACAGGGATCAGTGGTTGTTTCCACCTGTATTGGTAACCTTGGAATTCTTAGAAAGAAGGTGATTTCTCATTACAAGAAAGTGCAACATCTCTAATCCAGTAATTTGCTGAGTTAGAAATGTTGCTTTTCCTTACAATGCAATATAGTATCAAGAGATTTCGGGGGCTGGAATAGATCTCAATAAAGATTGATAGATTGAGTAATGGTATTTTATGTGCTTTCTTTCTAGCATGCATCGTCACACTCTATCATTTCTAATGGTTGTTTTGATACATATAAAACAAGCCACTTGTAAACAGTGTCTCTAGTCTTCAAATCAACGCAGCCGACTTGATATTCACTCTACAGCAGGTCTTCTAGAAATCGTGGGAATATGGGCAAGAAGTGTACACTTCCTTTGTAAACTTGGAAACATGCATGCTGCGAGACATGCTGCAGAGGTGTTTTGCTCTGGCACTCTTGTCTCACTTATTTTTGGAACTCTTGTCTCACTTATTCTACCCGCAGAATATTCATTCACACGCTCCGCACTCGCTATAGCAACCAGTTCTCCTCCACAACATCGATCCTGTTTATGCACATGTTTCTCATGCAACAATCCATTGCAATTGTTTAAACGAAACATGAATGACAGCAACCACTCCGTTCTCAGAGGCCCTGCGAAAAGACCATGAATACCTCCCCTACTTCACACAAAGCCAATAGAAACATTATAAAGCGCTCTCATTTTTATATGTCATAACCAAGCTCTTGGGGGAGAAAATTCACACTTCTAATCCTCACCACCGTAGCAAAGTTTCTATTTATAATATAATATTGACGTTAATCATCTTAATTATCGGTTTATGTATATCCCATTCATTCTATTCTTGTGTTGCATAAACTACCACTTTCCGTACATCACTGTTCTGCTTCACTGACTGAAGATTCTTAAATTATCTCTTATTGAAACTAAAAGAGTATTGAAGAATGTATAGATAGTAGAATAGCACTTATATTGTGACTAAACTTTCAGAATGAATTCCCTTTGATCCCTTTAAGTCTGTTTAGCTTGTTGTCATGACAAAGTGTCCAGAAATAGTGTGATGCTCCAGTTTAGTGTCTTATACAAATGGGGAAATATTTCTCATGTAATTATCCCTGGATACATAGAATAGTACTGTCACGTTCAGAAGAAATGATGTCTTACATTTTAGTGCATAAATATTTATGTATATAGAGAACTAAATAGAAATTGGGGCTTGTTGGTGGCTCTGTTATTTTGTCTCTTCTCTTTTTATCTCAGATTAGTACTTTCAGCCATGTGAAGTTTATTAATGTATATAGTGATTTTAAATCTTGGCACAAGGCAGCAATTTCGAGGGATACGGTAAGCTGATTACATCGACCCCAATGCTCAAATGGTATTTAATTTATCCATCCCGGAATTATGAAATGCAAAGTCGACTTCAGCGGAATTTCAATTAAGAACGTAAAGCCGGACGAAATGACGCTAAGCATTTTGTCCAGCGTGCTAATGATTCTGCCAGTTTGCGGCTTTATAAGTATATATATATATATATATATATATAAACAATAATAATACAAACGATATTATTTCTTAGAGGCAAGTCTACATATATTTGAGAAAGTAATGTAATATATCGATCCCAGTACACTACTGGTTCTTCTTTTATGAAGAATCAACTGCTGAGTGAATCAACTGCTGCTGAGAAATGTACCACAATCGATACATTTATATATGTGCGTGCGTATTATGTATGTATATAAAAGCTGCCACTTCTTTGGTTATGACGACCTGTGTTCCAATTGATCTGATTAACAGAACAGTCTGTTCGTGGAATTATCGTGCAACTGGCTGAGCACTCCAGAGTCACGCGTAACCTTAACGTACACGAACACACTCACTCAAATATATATATATATAATACATATACACTCACACACAAACACACATAGAGAGAGAGAGAGAATTTAGGGAGAGAAACTGAGAGAAAGGTATCAAGGAGACGTATTTCTCTATATTTATTATTCTACTAATCAAAGTATTTGTATGGCTATGTTAATAGACTGACACGTATGTGTATGCGAGTGTTTTATTTATGGACGGTGTCTGCATATATTTTCTGATTTCATATCATTTTGAAAATACTTTCATGTGTCTTCGAGTGAGATAGAGAATTCTACTTAGCACATTTTACGTAATATCTTAAAAGTTATTGACCTTTCATGAAAAATGTACCACAATTGGCTATTGGCTAGTATACCACGTACAAGAAGCTACTTTGAGCGTTCGCTTAATATTTATATTATATCAGTAACAGGGGCTAGCTGGCAGAATCATTTAGTGTTAGACACAACGATTGACAGTAGTTCTTTTGGCTCATTCTGTTCTGGGTTCAAACGCTACCGTTGTTAACTGGGCTTTCATCTCTACCGAGTCGATAAAATAATACATTTAAAAAAAAAATTCTGTTAGCTTGCCTTCTTCGATCTTAGCACGACGTGTATTCATAGTGAATGTATATTTTATGTGGTGATTGACGATTTAAAGTCTATTCTCAGCATATTGGCATAAAAATCGTTTTTCTTTTGCCCTTGTTTATAATTGTTTATAATTTTCACCTTTAAACGTATTTTAATATGCTGGCCACTTGGATGGAATTTTTTTGTAAAAAATGTTATCCCATATTAGATGTTTATATATCTATCTATCTATCTATCTATCTATCTATCTATATATATATATATATATATATATTTGATGAACTTCCACAGAGCGTAATTCGCCACAAGGAGTTTTTCAATCCAAGGCTATCGAAGGTATCTGCCCAAGGCTATCGAAGGTATCTGCACAGAGATTGAGCGCAATTTCCCAACAAACTTCTTAACCAAAAGCCCATATCTGCATCTACAATGGCACGTGGAGTGTATATATATGATTATATTTTTTATTATATCTTTAAATATTTGTATGTGTGTGCGTGTATAT
>NC_068982.1:90156159-90160970 GCF_001194135.2 Octopus bimaculoides | reverse complement strand
TATATATATATATATATATATATATACACAGAAATCGGCTGTGTTTGAAAGAATCTCTGCAAATCTTGTCAAATAACCCTAGACAATTATTAAATAAGCAGCACGAACCCTTCTCTTTGTGTATCTACAAACGTTTAAAGCCATTCGATTTTTACCACAGGTCTAAGTGCAGTAAAGCAACTACTTCTGATTCTCACTAACATTTAGCTTAGGCATCATATCGAATTAAATTGGTTTATGCACAATACCATCACATCTTTTCTCTCGTTTATTCCATATTTAACTCCTCTCACCTAGATCATAACTAATAGAATATCCTCTCAGCTGCAACACCCTCGTAATTAATAGAACATTACTAGGTCTCTTTCTTTCTGGTTTGGAGCTATATACGAATTAATAAAATGCATATAATGAATCAATCTTTCCAGCTCTCTTCATAAATTTATTTTATATATCTGGTTCCTATTGTCCATTGGCACTGTATTTCCTACATTCCTAACCTTAGTAAATATATTTCCATAATGTATTTACTTTTCTATATATATTTACCTTTGACTTATTTTTGATTCATCGTTTTAAATCTTTATTTTCATCCCTCGGTTCCCAGTGAGCATACACCTTCATTAACACCACAAATTTATATTTTATATTTATCATTATGGGTATCTATTTCAATTACTACTACAATTATGCCATTCCTAAATCTCCCTTTCGCTGTTATCAGGCCCCCTTTAGCTTGACATCTTCTTCATCCATCACAACCGCTTCATTACTATCACTAAACGTCGTCCCTGCCCTGCTATTTTTGCCAATTCTGGCCAGCCTTAGTGGTCATTTGACATCTGCTATCCTTCATCTCTTTCTCTAAATGTCTCTATATATGCACACCTAACCTCTCTCAACTAGCATACTCCAACCATACTGACCAGTACATATCTACTCTACTACACCTACCTGTCTCTCTTTCCTCCTGATTATTGTATAATATTCCTATTTTAACCTCATTCATTCCCTATTTAAATCTGGAACTGGTAACGTCTACTATTCCTCGCATTATCATCAAACATTCTCATTTAATGATGCTATTGGATATTACCTATAACTATATTTTTCATTTGATCATGGATTTACCTAACGCATTTCTGTTTTATTCTGATCTTCCCACCTTCTCGTCAAACTAGAATACACTGATACACTCGATTGGGGAATTTTCCGTCTCATTTACATCACTCTGACTTCTCCCCCTCTATATGATGATCCACTCGCATGACTGACTATTTAGAAACAGCTGTAAGCGACTCTGTATATCTATATTCTCTGTCAAAATTAAATGTATTTTCAAGTGATGCCAAACGGTTTGCCCTTTCATTTTTTACTTTAATTTTTACATGCATACATACGTACATACATACATGCATGCATACATACATACATACATACATACACACACACATACATACATACATACATACATACATACATATATACATACATACATACATATGCATGAAAAGACATACATAAAACAAAACATACAAATCTGCACGTATAAATACATACATGCATACAAAAATACCTTGTTGTTGATGTTGAAATTCCAATGAAGGAGCCTTGGACCTAGGTTAGAAACCAGCTCTTTCTCAACTGGCAAGAAATCTTGAAATAAAACTGAATAATGACATACGTACATATGTACATGTTTGTGTTTGTGTGCTTATGTATGTGTAAGTGTATGTATGCATGTATGTATGTATGCTTGTATGCATGTACTTCTTTAGCTTTGTATATCTGACACACACTCTCTCTCTCTCTCACACACACTAACACTTTCACAAACTCCCTTTCTCTCTCTCCTTCCCTCCCCATCTCTCTTTAGACACGACACACGGATAGTTTCCTCTGTGTGTGTATGTGTGTGTGCGTGTGTGTTTTGCGTTTACGCATATATGCGAACTTGTGTCAGACCTTGTTGCTTTATACGAAGAACTAATCTCTGCACTTCTGATATTAATTGGTTGTACTTATAAGTTGTTGACACCAATGAAAATTCGGTCTTTAATAAATAGTTATCATTAAAGATTTTGATAAGAATCGATTAATTATAATGTTGATTGCGGACGACCATCGCTTGAGCAGTAAGTTCGACTTATGTTTTGCTTGGATTTCCTTATCGGCTGCTTCTTTTATTTATTTAGTTATTTATTTATTTATTTATTTGTTTTTTTTTACTATTGCTTTACTTCTCATAACATTCGGTCTTGTTTGTTTTGGTAGATTTTGTGAGAGCGGACAGTAACCTGCCGTCAGAGGTCTCACAGTGTCTCTTTCCGCATATTATAAGCTTTGATAATTGGTTTTTAATTAATTCAACATCCAAGTACCAATCTCAAAATCCTAGCTGTCCCCACCAGAGCAGTTTTGGCGGCTTGCTCTCTTCTCATGTCAATTCATATTTCTTTGACATATTTCTCGAACTTGGTTGTTAGCGCTCTAAGTACCTCTACAACTACTGGAATGATAGGCACTCCCTTCATAGACCACATTCTTGTAATTTCGTCTTTTAGTAGTCTGTACTTTTTAATCTTTTCAAGCTTATTGTCACTTGTGCGTGCATCTCCAGGTATTGCAATATCTATGATCTTGTTTTCCTGTTTTCCTTTATCTACCACAACAACATCTGGTCTCCTCGCCTCGATTAAGGATTGTAAAATTCCACAGTATCTTATGTTCCTTGTTCTCATTGACTCCTTCAAGTTCGTACCATTTCCATGCACTTTTCAGGCCGTACTTTTCATATAGCCTCCAATGGACAAACTTAGCCACGTTATCGTGCCTCGTTTTGTAGTGCTTTGGGGCCGGCTTGCTACACTCACTCACAATTTGTGAGATGGTTTCGTTTCTGCTGCCACACATCTTACAAAAGGGCGATTCGCTATTCTTGTCTATTTGGAACTTGGCATAATTAGTTCTCAGAGCTTGTTCTTGGGAGCTGCATATCAATGCCTTAGTATATTCTTTCAGATCACTTTTTCTTAGCCATCTCCAAGTATTGATCTTGTCTTTTCCTTCGATTTATCTAATGTATTGCACATGCAGTGGTTTCATTTTCCAGTTGTTTAATCTGTCTTCTTCATCTTGTTTCTTAATATTTGCGCTTGCATCACATTTTCGGTAGAGGTATTGTTAATTCTAACAGCGATAAGCAAGGGTTCACTCTAATGTTTGATGTTCTACTCGTTGCATCCTATGAGGCCTCTTCCACCCCTTCTTCTTCTTCTTCTTCTTCTTCTTCTTCTTCTTCTTCTTCTTCTTCTTCTTCTTCTTCTTCTTCTTCTTCTTCTTCTTCTTCTTCTTCTTCTTCTTCTTCTTCTTCTTCTTCTTCTTCTTCTTCTTCTTCTTTATTGTCAAGACACAAGGACCTCAAACAGATAATACTTTCCTTAAGATGTGCGCTGTGCCCAGTAAGGCTGCTTTTTGCAAGACATCAATTGTGCAAGGTATTTCCAGTTGCCTTAAAAAGTCTTGAAGATTCAGTGGGATTGAGCCCAACGCTCCGATCACCACTGATATTTTACATACCTTCTCGCATTCCATACAGCTTTGCCATGTCCTTTTTCAATTAGGAGTCCTTTGTGATTTTTTCAACCTCTTTACTCACAAAATTCATGTCATTTGGTATGTTTACATCAATGATCTGACAGTATTTGTCTTTCTTATTCAATATGACAATATCCGGCCGACGGTGTTCGATTACACGACCCGTCTGAAAATCTTAGTCCCAAAGTATCGTTACTTTTCCATCTTCCTGCATAACTTTACTTGGTACATGCTCATACCAGATCTCTGTTACATCATATTAGCATTTACGGTATAAGACCCAATGAAGATAGACACACACTTTATCGTGGTGGCGTTTATATTCTTTATGTGCAAGGCTCTCGCATCCACTTACCAAATGGGTCACATTTTCCACACTCTTTCCACAGAATCTGCATTTCTGAGTGTCAGACGTTTTATAGATGACTTGACTGAATTGGTAGCGAAAGATGGACACTCTATATCTGACCACCGCAACTGCCCAGATATTCATTGCAGTAATCATATTTTCGGAATTCAGGTTGGATTTCAACACCATTTTCACCTTTTCTGATACTCCTCGCTGACCTTGACTTTCATTTCTCTGTGTAGAATGTCATCAAGCTCCAAAATCCCTAAATATCTATACCCACTACCATCGGGTTTATCCACGGTTTCTCCTGCTGGTAAACGCAATCCTCTGCAGGCTACTTTCTTCCATCTTTTCATATTAAGTACTGAGCATTTAGTGATCCCAAATTCCATACCGATGTCCCTACTACACCTCTGGACTGTTTTGATCAAGAAATCTATAAATTGTCCAGATAACCCAAACAATTTCCGGTCATCTATAAACAGAAGATAGTTCGATGGTAGACCTTCCTCCCACATCGCTAACCCATCTTAACTTTCCTAAGTGTCATTGTTATGGCGTATTAGTGCAATTACAAAAAGCAAGGGAGTAAACTTCCCCAAGGAATACATTACTTGAGTACAATTTGGTTTTCCACTCTTTCATGCTATGCATCAGAAAATTTGTGATGTTGTCAACAACACTAAACATCTGCAAGCATTCAACTATCCAAATGTGGGTATGGAGGTATGATATCTACTATGTATATTTCCTATTTAGTATTGGGGAAGTTTCATTTATGAGGACGTACTCCTGTATTTCTCTGAGTGTTGGGTCCTTCGGGTGCTTGGATAAGATACGGATGTGAAGTTGACCCAGATTA
>NC_068982.1:90154639-90155376 GCF_001194135.2 Octopus bimaculoides | reverse complement strand
TATATATATATATATATATATATATATATGTATATGCACATGTATGTAAGTATATGGATATGAAAGGAAACAGATCAACATACAGACGGATAGTTACATAGGTTATATGAACAAACAAGCACACATACGGAAATGAAGACTGCAACACTTGACCATATATGCACACACTTTTTAGTTCACACAAGGACACTTTACTGCACACGAGGACACATATATGGAGATGCGCATCTATACATACAAATACAGTGCATAGTTGCAAAATACATACACACACACACACACACACTCAGACAAGCAAACACAAGGAAACAGCGGTACATACACACACACATACAAGCACATGCACACATGCACATGCATAAAAACACACAAACACGGACATGCAAACACATGAATATACAGAATACATACATACAAATGTACAAGCATAAATAGATACGTACGCACACACATACATGCATACACACATGTATACATACATACACGCATGAATGTATAGGCACACACACACACTGATCCACACGCATGCGCACAAACAAAGAAAAAGAAACGCAGTGTGAGTAACGGACGGAGTCAAATCTATTGAAAAGGTTGCAAGACGCAACGAAAACTTTAGAAAAATAAAAAAGAAAGAAATGGAAATTTTACCGGTGAGTAAATGTGTTAAATTATAAGACAGTAAAAGAGAGTGACTCTCCCCAAACACAACAGAATATGCTTCAACACACGAACTCACA
>NC_068982.1:90150705-90154057 GCF_001194135.2 Octopus bimaculoides | reverse complement strand
TATATAACACTTTCACACTCAATTTCACATATATGATATTAAATCTGAAACTTTATGATCCTGTATTCATTTTAATAGACACAAATGGTGTACACGCCTCGAAGAAATCTATACCAATCATCTATTACATCACGTTTAACTGAGTAGCGTTTTTTCTGCATCACTTACACAACGTTTTCCATTGCAACAGTACTTTTGCGTTGCTAAGCTACAACATGTGTCATGTGACTTACTGTAAAACTCGCGTCTTCGAGCTTCATTACACTTTATAAACCTGTGTTGCTTAGAGACAAACGAAAGCTGATTTGTTTCTCTCTGTACTATAAAAGTTGACTATTTTCTGCAGTAGGCTATTACACATCTATAGATGTTTAATTAAAAGATATAAATATATATGTATATATTTACCTTAAAGAATGAAATAAACTCCGACAACTAATTCCTCACGTTTTATGTCTGATCAAATGAATACTATTATTAGATTTAATGGCTCCCCTGTGAGGTGCCGCACATAATATTAAGTTGTCTGTAAGTAGCGCGTTATCAAACTGAAACCTTCAAATTTGTGCTAAGGAAATCATTGACGTCGTTGTTAACCTCCAAATTAACCCCCATTGAGTGTACATAAGCACGTTAAATGTTCCGTATTTTTTCAGGCATAGTGCAGTTAGAACAGCGTTTTCTAACCGCAAAACATAGCCTCCTTTAGAGCTGGGCAGAAGGACATGACGAGTAGAGTTTAGGGAAACTCAAGATCATAATGTGTCTTTTTCTTTAACAGTTTAATCCTATTTTGAAGAAGCTGTGTTTTTTTTATAAATCTATCAATGTTTTTAAAACATTTTGAAAACCCTCTTTAATTATAAAATATGTTTTATCGAGAATAAAATCGTATTCTTTATTTTGTTGAAAATTTAACAAGTCAAGAGAGGTGTAGGGGTGCAGGAGTAATGATCAGCTTCAGAAATGAAGAGGGATGTTCAAAAGAATAGGAACCAATGATCTTGAACTACGTTATCCAATGCGACCCAAAGTTGGAACCTCCAGATAAAAGCAGCTGCAAAATCTCTCTCAAATTAGGCAACATCATCTTGAAAAGAAGGAGAAGGCGTAATTTGGTAATGCTTTCATAGAAAACCTAAGTTGGCCATAGTCACAAAGATGTAATGCTTTCGATCATTGATTTCTTGATCTCATTGGATTTGAGGCTAAACAATAATAACAACATTACATAATTGTCTTGCTCAATTGAAGACAATGAAGTGTGTGATCTGAGTGAAATTTGCTTATTATTGTAGATAACTATGTTGTTGGATCATATTGGTTTCAGATTTTGGCCCAAGGCCAGCAGACACAAGGCGCGGTGGGGTTAAATTCATTACTTCAACACCGGTGTTCAACTGGTACTTATTTATCAACCCCAAGGGGATGAAAGGTAAAGTCACCCTCGACGAAATTTGAACTCGGTTCGTAAAGATGGACGTAATGGCACTAAGCAGTGTTAACGATTCTGCTAGCTCTCCGCCTTATTTTGTTGGATCGTATTAACAAAGCAATTTAGAAAAAGGTATGAGCACAACAATGTTTAACCGTTTCTAATTTATCATTTTAAATCCCTACCAATAAAGTAATGGTTTCTTAATTCAATCAGAATCTTGTATGCAGCAGAACGCTATTGTATATCTTCTATCGCTAACATAATCATAACTCCACACTAAATCTGTCGTCTCCACTCACATTTACTTGGCTGAATTGCCATTTTTTCAGTTCACAATCTTAAGAGTACATGCCCTCTTATATTATGGATGTAAACACCTGACACAATACTACTTTTTCTCTTTCACTATCTTCCTCTTTCCATTTACTTTCGCTCTCATTCTTTCTATTTAGTCTCGCTTCTCTCTCTCGTTTTTCCTCTGCCTCCCGTTTTCTCTGATTTTCCGTCTATCTGTCTCCCCCTCTCTCTCGGTTTGTCTGTCTGTCTCTCACTCACTCACTCACTCACTCACTCGCTTACTCTCGCTTTCTCTCGATCTTTGTATTTACACGCGTGTCCATATATTTCCTACTGAAGCAATCTAAAGTAAACATCAATCGTGCTAAACTCAACAAAACCACAGAAAGAGCATTAACCACTGCCATTGGCTCTGTCTTCTTCAACGAACTATGAAACGTAATGCATAAAAGATAGTTCGGTCAAAAAGATATATACAGTAGTTGTAAAGAAAATATTATTTGCAAAGATTTGTAGTATTGTAAAATTAGATTGAGCTCGTGGCATCGTTAGGCTTAGATTTTCTATTCAGGTGAATTGAGCGTTTTATTGATCTCAGATCGCCAATGCTCTTGATTTTGTATACTGCACGTGATACACGGAGGAGAAAAGAGATACAATGTATATTAGGCATTAGTGTCTCACGAGGGTGTCTGTGAGACATAATTAAGATACTATATACATGATAGCTTCGCTATGGATTCAAAACATGTGACCTATTGTGTTGTAAGTGGATGTAATTCCATTTGATAAGCTGAATGGTGAATATTGATTTCTTTTGTCAACACAAACGCACACAGGCACACAAACACACACAAACACACACACACACACACACACACACACACACTCACACACAAACACACAAACACACAAACATACACACCAGATGTATCTTCAGTTACAGGAGAATTGAATCTATATAATGTTCATATCTCTATCAAGAGCTTTTATGATTTTTTTCATCCCTTTGATTAACATCCCAACGGCCCATCCTGCCAAAAAACGAAATAGTATCCTTATCCCGTTTCTTTCGAAATTGGATTTCATTACTTATCTTATATGATATCGAACATCATGGTGAAGAATGAAACTTAATGAATGCCCGTGATGAGTGCTTGTACTCATAGGAAATCCTGAAGAGTAGTTGACTCGTAGTGCCGACTAACAGGACCAATCAGAAGCAATCTCATCTCATGGTACACAAGTTTATCTTACATTACGATTGTTACTAACTAGATCTTAATTGGTATTTTGTGGTTTATAACAAACGTATATGTCTACCAACTTAGTACAAGCTATGACAAAGCAGAGTTAGTTTAAGATTACATATTGATACAATACCAAACAAAATGGAATTCGTGCAACACTGCAATTCTCTCTATCTCTCTCGCAATCCCTCACTCTCACTTTCCCCCTATCTCTGTCAGTCAGTCTGTCTGTCTGTCTGTCTGTCTCTCTCTCTCTCTCTCCCCTCTCTCTCCCTCTCTCTCTGTCTCCCCCTCTCTCTGTCTTCCCCTCTCTCTGTTTCCCCCTCTCTCTGTCTCTCCCTCTCTCTCTCCCCCCCCTCTCTCTCTG
>NC_068982.1:90147970-90150695 GCF_001194135.2 Octopus bimaculoides | reverse complement strand
TCTCTCTGTCTCTCCCTCTCTCTCTCCCCCCCCTCTCTCTCTGTACGCGTGCCTGAGTTTAAGAACATGATTCTCGAATATGTCTTTAAAGATGAATTTTATAAGTAACTGTGAAAGGGAAATCCAGTAAACCAACATCTATTAATACTTTGCAGAGAACTGACACGTACCAAATGAACATCAATAACTAAAATATATTAGGTTTCTTTACAATGTTTCATTACAGGGCGGAATTTTTATATCAAAATTAATAGGAATATAATCAGAAACTAATTCACACATGACAAAATCATAAAGCTTAATCATATTCCACCCAGTTCCGTGAAAGACGGCTGTCAGAACCGCGTCAGTATTGGTTTCACTTAGTTCTATAAGTGAAAGAACGTAATACATTCTGTTACGATAACAGCTCAAAGTACCTACCAATATTGCAGTATAGATATCAAATTATGGCACAAGGCCAGTGATTTCAGGGGAGAAGGTAAGTCGATAACATTGACCCCAGACCTCAGCTAGTGTTTATTTTATCGAGCCCGAAAGGATAAAAGGCAACATCGACCTCGGCGGAATTTCAACTCAAGAATGTAAAGACAGACGAAATACCGCAAAGCATTTTGACCAGAGTACTAACGAGTCTACCAGCTCATCACCTTAAAGTACCTAACAACGTTGTTATATTGTGTCTGGGGAGAGTCGTACTGCCTTAATGCCTTAATATCTAACACACTCACCTGTTCAGTTTCCACTTATTTACTATTTATATTTGTTTCCAGGAATTTTCGTTGATTTTGCAACCTATCAATGGATATGCATATGTATATGTGCGTGTGTGTGTATACAACATTCAACAAAATAACAGTCATGTATACAACTTGAACTGACACACATATAACGATACGTTCACATGTACATACACATGTACACACACACACAAACACGTCTATACGCTTACCTTATTACTCACGTACATCCATAAGTAGATACGTGCATACTTACATACATGCATATATACATACATACATACAAACATGCGTATAGGCATGCACACATGCATACGCACACACATGTACACACACATACATACATGCATACATACATACATACATACATACATACATACATACGTACATATATATCATAAACTAACTATTACTTTCTCAGATGCAGCATAGAATTTTGTCAGTGAACAGGTCGCGGTCTGAAACCGACGAAAATATTTTGACACAAATTAAATTTAAACGTTGAAGTGAATCTAACGGTTTTTGTGTGTTTCTTTAATGACTTATAAACACCTTCCACGCTGCAATTGTTTTCGTTCCAGCACACGATCTCAGATGAGGTCTTTTGCTATGCAAGTACATCTCCGTAATATATATATATATCAGGTGTGTTATGAGTATTTATATAACAAATATCCTATAGAAAACTCAACAGTCAATTACAGGTGGAGAATAGAAGGTGTTAAAAATTTAAAAAGTATTTAATCCATACATACGATCGTTTCAAACAGTAATACTAACATGTAAATAACATGGTAAAAAAATAGAAATTAATTTAATTATAATTAAATTAATCACATATCACTGTTCTCCTCTGTGCAATTTAAAGAATACATAAAAAAATACATCAGAAAAATATTATATATTGTTACAAAAGACTAGATGGAGTGAGTGTCACATAACATATTCGGATATACATAATATCCTTATGAAAGATAAGAACATGCTAAGATAGTGTTGTTGAGTCTAGTTGTGTATGAGATCACTATCACATGATTGTGAGGTATATATATATTTATATATATATTTGTCATCCAGGCATTGCTGAAACGATATTATAAAACGCACAGTAAATTTAATGCTAGCGACTTCATTCTTCTTGTATGTGTGTGTGTGCGTGCGTGCATGTGTGTGTGTGTGTGTGTGTGTGTCTGTTAGTGGGTGTGCCTATATGTCTGTGTGTGCGTGTGTGTTTATGTGCATGTGGATGAATGTATTAGACCTTTATCTTTTATCTTTTATTTGTTTTAGTCATTAGATTGCTGCGATGCTGGGGCACCCACTTAAAGAAGTTTAGTCGAACGAATCGACCCCAGCACTTATTTTTTAAGCCTGGTATTTATTGGCAAGTACTTACTATATCGGTCTTATTTGCCGAACTGCTAAGTTACAGGGACGCAAGCACGCTTTCACCGGTTGTCAAGCAGTGGTGTGAAACAAACAGAAAGACATTCATACATGTGCTCGCGCGCGTGAGCACACACACACACATGCATGTATGCATACATAAATTAAGAAATGGAGTTAAATGCCAAATAACTCCATATGTGGTAACCATTTTATTTGCAGGTTATATGGAAACCTCGTTGAAGTGTATATAAATTTGATGTGTATTTTGTCAATGTGTACAAATGATACGGAAAAACATATAGTTACCAGGGTAGCAAAAATTCACAGAAGTGCCTGGAATGTCTACCTTTATAAGTAGGCTGTAACATCCTTGGTACTTAAGTGCATTTTTGGTACCCTGGTAACTATTTATTTATTTGTTTCATGCTATTTGTACACGTGGCACCTTGGGCAAGTGTCTTCTACTATATCCTCGGACCGACCAAAGCTTTGTGAGTGGATTTCGTAGACGGAAACTGAAAGAAGCCCATCGTATATATGTATATATATATGTTTGTGTGCATATATGCTTGTGTGTATATATGTTTGTGTGTCTG
>NC_068982.1:90137819-90147155 GCF_001194135.2 Octopus bimaculoides | reverse complement strand
TATATATATATATATATATATATATATATCTATATATATATATATATATTTGTGTGTGTGAGTCTGTATTTATCCCTCTGCCATCGCTTGAGAATCGATGCTGGTGTGCTTATGTTCCCGTAACCTATCGGTTCGGCAAAACTAGATCAATAAAATAAATTCAAAGCTTACAAACAATAAGTCCTGAGGTTGATTTCTTCGACTAATACCCCTAATGTAATGTTCCAGCTTGGCCGCAGTCAAATTACTGAAGTAAGTAATAGAATAAAAGAATAAAAGAATTTGTATACGTGTATACATCTCTGTATTTGATATGATGTCACTATTATTTGCATATATCATTCAAGTGGTAGCGATGGAAAACTTGGCTCAATTTATGAACTTAGAACATATACAATCAGATTTATAATAGCAATTATGCTTATTAAATGCACTTTATTGGCATTGTTATCATTGTTTTCCTCATAGTTTTCTTGACTTCCACTTTGTCTTTCATCATTTCCGTCTACACTTATTTATTTCAGCATATTATTATTATCATCATCATTATTATTATTATCATTATTATTATTATTGTTGTTGTTGTTGTTGTGGTTGTTGTTGTTGTTGTTGTGGTTGTTGTTGTTGTTGTTGTGGTTGTTGTGGTTGTTGTTCTTGTGGTTGTTGTTGTTTTCCTGCTGTTATTTGTGTTTGCAAGGAGTGGGTGCTCAAAGGTTTTCTTTATTCATGGTTCGTAAGTTTTCTTTAAAATGTTTCGTTTTATTAGTTCGTATTCAAAATTTTGTTGAATTGTTAACTAAATAACCCTGCACGCTGCAAACGAGACGAGCTGGTCTGGCAAGATTTAAAAATGAAAGTTTGATATTTCTAAGCAAGAAGTATTAATATGATTTTCCAAACTGAGGGAAATGGTAGGTGTTGGATAAAATAACTACCAGTCCGAATTCATATTGTTTTCAGTATATTTACTCTATTTTCGACTGTTCAATTAATTACGTTGTTTTATGTTGGCTTTCTCCTGGAACATTTTAAAGCCACATGCTGTCACTCCGATTATAACATCGATAAAAGTTCCTTATGTCTCTGAGATCATCTGGTACTTTTTCAACTGTTTTCAACTGTTTCCTACCGATTGCTACTGTCTTACTAAATACAACTCTATTCCCAAGGTGTGCAGTAATGAAATTTCTCGCTTCGTTGTAGGTTATATCCCCACCCCAGTCCTTCTTTAGTCTTTTGTATAGCATATGAGCTATATAATTTGTGTTATTTTCTTTGGTAGTGAACGATTGTATATCCTGTATGAGCTGTGTAATGTTTTAATGTTGCCTTCTGATAGGTATGTGTTATTTACATTGTGTATTGAATGGTGTTGCTGAATGGTAATTGCAGTGACTTAGCATGGGTTTTAACTTTCCTGGATGTAACGAAATTGGCTGCTTCTTCCTTAAACATAACATACCTTCAATCACATCAAGCGCATGTGTATAAACTGATTTTGCAAAGATTTTGAGTGTGCGTGTGTGTGTATGTGCGTGTGTGCGCGCGCGATCACCGCTTGGCAACTAATGTTAGAGAATGATTAGAGCATTGGAATATACTTTATAATATTTGTTCCAACTGCTTATGTTCTGAGTTCAAATTCCACCGGTATAAACTTTGCCTACCCTTCCTCGAAGGTTGACGTTACAAAGTACATACTTTACTTTAACCACTTACATGGCACCTAATATAATAAATATCGTTATTTTCGGCTCTTCTCTATGGTTGTGTCTATTTCCATACACTGTTGGATAATCTCCGATCGATTATCCTTGATCTCTACGTCGTTGTCGACTTACATATCCAAATATATGATTATTTTGCGTTGTAGTGCATTACTGTATTGGTATTTCATAGTGCTGTCATCTCCGGTAGATATATCTTTGGATAAGTCTTTGCTAATAGAGAATATTTGGTTAATTGTTTTTCTTAATCTTTACGTATCATGCAGCCACTTATGACCTTCTGCTTCATTACATGAATGCAGTGGTCGTTAGGGGACGGCTTGAAGCTGTTTTATCAAGTATTCTCTTTGTCTCGTTTAATGTTACGATTTTTCACTGTCTATTACCATCTTGATTCAGGTTTTTTTAAATTATTTACCATGTTTGTTTTCATATCAAAGCTTTTTTGTGGTATTCTGTAATCCAATTTTTAGCTTAGTTTAAAGTGTTACCATATTTCTGTCATGTTTCTTGTTTTCCATTACTGAAATTTGCCATATCAGCTTCTGTTTTGCATTTGTAAGCTTCTTTGACGACAGAAAATTACACTATTTTTGATTTGTTCTAGCTTTATTGTTCATTACTTACTTTTCTCGTTATAATTTTTGCTTTTCATGCATAAAGCCCCCACTTCCCTGTCTGAGGGTAAATATAATCCTTATGTTATATTTTGTGCGTCGTACTCAAAATATAGTGATTATTCTTCTTGTTTTCCTCGCTATTATATTTATTGTCAAGTTTATAACAATATAATAATATTGCTGAGAGATTATTAATTCTTATCTTTTTGCATTTAAACATACGAATCTATACTATTCTTGCACAGCTATTCCTTCGTTTGTACCTCTTGTCTTCTGTCTTGTTCATTGTCAAATGTTCTTAGTTGCATCTTCCATTATTTTCAGCTATATAATTTCTTATTCTTAAATATTTCTCAAACTCATTTATTATCCATATTTACATTGTTGTGTATGTTGTACATTTCGGGTTTTTGATGATAATCTTCTGTTGGTATTCTAGGGTTTCATACTCTCGTGTTTATTATTTACTTTTGTTTAACATTTTATAATTTCAATTTATTCTGTTATTCTGATCATTTTTTTTTTCAACTCACTTGTCATTAAACTGCGGCTATACTAGGGGCATCATCTGAATGAACTCAGTCGAACAAATCGATTCCATTACTTATTTTTTGAAAGTATAACACATATTATATCAGGTTGATCTGCCGAACCACCAATTCAAGGGGTCGTAACAAACTAATACCGGTTGTCAAGCGGGAGCAACGAACACAAACACATACAGACATATACGTATATATATATGTATTTGACGGGCTTCCACAGAGGTTCCATCTTCGAAATTCGTTAACACAGTAGTAATTGGCGCGGAGCTTCTTGTGTAAGAAGACATTTGCCCAAGGTACCATGTAGTAGGACTGAACCCAAAACAACGTGAATGCAAAGTTAGATCCTGAAACTCTCAACCATACCTACGACATTTGATTTCTTTATTTTCTTACAATCTCCTTGTCTTGCGATCCTTGCTAGCGTTTTTGTTGTCTTCTTTCTTCAAATGTTCTAATTCAGTTTCTGATGTTTTTTTAGCTTTGAGAATGTATCTTTTTACGTTAACTAATCTGTTCGAATCGAAATACTACTTGTAAATCTGAGATATTTTCCATCGAAATTTTACACGCTTATCTTCTTTTTCGTACAAAAACACTAATTTACTTCGGTACATACATTTCTCGATTTTTTAATTAGTAAAATGAGGTAGTAACCATTGGTCATGGATTATTAAGTTACTACAAAACATATTTAGGTATAGGAGAACATTTACAGATGAAAGTATATTCAAATTTATTATATAAAAATGTCATTTGGATGGGACTTTAAGTTTCGCATGACCACTTCAAGACGAAATTTAAAGTCACTGGCAAAATGAAGTGTTTTACAATTGTTAACAGTAAATTGCTTTTTTTTAATATATATTTTTAAATTGGAGAAATACACAACATAGGTTTTCACAGCAAGAAATGTAATAAGTTATATAAACTTTCTAGTGTATTATGTATTATTTATAAGTTGAATGTCCTATTTTATATCATAATTACTGGTTGTGTCGATATATAATTTATTCAGGTAATGTGAGATAACATCCACTCTTTCAGCTAGATATGTTATTTCTTTAGACAGGAACGGAGGTAGGCCGTTGTGTTGCTGTGGTGTTGTGTTTGAATTGTTTACTGGTCGTTTTCATTCGCTGCTGGGTTCTGGGGAAGCCTGCTTGTGCATTCTCAATAAATATGAACTTTTGTGTCTGTGTGCACCTTTGCAGGATTTGAAGTATGCGTATGTTCCTGTACTTACTGGGACACGTGTACGTGTTGCGTTTGTACTCATTGGAACGTATGTGTATGCATGTGTATGCGTATATGCATCTATATATCTACTGCGACGTATATATGCATATGAGTACGTGGTTGTGTGTTTGCTTTGTGCATGTGCGTTTGGGTATCTTTGATTTCAGTGATGGATTTATTAAAATAAGGCAGGAAGGAAAGTCGTTCTGAAAGACTTTTGTGTAAGGGGGTAATCCTGTTACGGTTAGTCGCCGAGTCATGATTTATTTCAAGAAAGATGAAATAAAAGAAAGGGAAAATCATGTTGTGTTCAGTTGGGGTCTAATGTTACCACTATTGGAATACTGTTATAGTATTTAACTTTTGCATGTAATGACATGAAGACATTAATTCTATTATTTTTTGACTGGTTTAAGGCGACGAACTGGTAGAATCGTTAACATGCCGGGCGAAATGCTTCGCGGTATTTCGTCTGCCTCTATGTTCAAATTCCGCCGCTCTCGGCTTTACTTTTAATCTTTTTGGTGTCGATAAATTAAATACCAGTGAAACACTGGATCGATCTATCGACTAGTCTCCTCTCTACAAATTTTAGGCCTCGTGTTTTTAGTAGAAAAGATTATTTATTCGATGATTTAGTTTCGTGTTTTACGACTGAGAGACCTTCCAACGTACAGGGACTTCAGCGAGTATTTGATTGCATGTAAGTTAGTGCTCTAGGGGTCTCCATTGAGTGACATGGAACACAGGGCTATTTCAAAAAAGGAAATAGATATTAGTTGATGGTTTTATGTGTTTCAAAATTCAAATTTGTGTAATTACAACGAGAGTTTGTTATTGCCGTTTGTATTAATACTAGTTAGGAAGGAAGTGAGGGTCTTGAAGATGATCCAAGGTTTGGACGTCTTAGAGTTCTACCACCGAGGAAAACACTGATCTTGTTCACCCCACGCTGATGGATGATAAGCCATTAACTCTAAATCAAATAGCTAATGTTATTAACGTACCCCTTGAGAGAGTTGAGAATATTCTGTACAATGAACTTGGTATGACGAAAGTTTCTGCTCGGTGTGTGTCACGTGCTCTGATATCTGATCAAAAGCACATCAGGCCGAAAATACTACGGGAAAATCCGATATTGTTTCAGGCAGATCCAACTGGTTTCTTTAGCCAGGATGGGTGTTGAGTTCTTCACTTTGAGCCAGAGACAAAGAGACAATCCATGCAGTAGAAACACCACTCCTCACCTGCTCCAAAGAAGGCTAATATCGTTTTACCTATTGGGGTGCAAAATACTTTTTTTCACTGACTACCTTGAAAAGTGCCGCATCGGCAGTGTTGTTGATGATATTTCTGACTAACAGGAAGAGAGCTTCTTCACGAATGGACTCCAAGCACTGCAACATGGATGGAGGAAGTACGTGAACTGCAAGGGGGAATATGTTGAGAAATAAGCCTCATTTAGTCACGCTGTATGAGAATATCTTCGTCAGCGTATCAACGGTTCAGCAGAAACTCGTATGTATATGAGTATATATATGTGTGTTTGTATGTATGTCTTGACTACTAAGTTGAAAGATGCTTCCAAATTAATGATTACCGAGATTCATTTCCTCAAATTGATGGATTTATTTTTAGGGAATATGGTTGGTTATGTCGCCATGTACGAGTTTGTTTTACATAAAATTGAGTCGTTTGGCTTAAAATAATAGAGGAATATTTCAAAGTTAAGGCTGAATTTTTACACCCAAAGAATCGATTAATCTGTTGTTGCGCTGCATATATACGCGCGTGTGTGTCATGTGTGTGGGCGTACGTGTTTTATCAGTGTTTTGTATCGTAATTTATTTTCTCGCACTGTGCTTCTTGAACTCCCAATACTTTTTCTTTCACTTTTGCTTGTTTCTTCATACTTTTCCTCCGTGGAACACTGTCTCACGCTCATACATTTGAACACAATTCTATTTTACTCTCCATATTCCACTTGCCTTCCATTTTACATCGAATTCACTCGCTCTTCCACCTCTTCACACACAGCCAACAACTAATCTACGTCACCATTCTTCCCAATATTTTTCTAAGCCCCCCCCCACTCACTCACACACACACACACTCACTCACTCACACAAACACACATGTCCTATATCTAAACATGTATATACTCTAATAATTACACATCAGCCCCTCCTCCATAATTCCGCCATAGATCACATTCTCAGCTGTTTTCTGTCTTACGCCAGTTCGTTTTACTGTTTGACATTTTTTTTCATTTGCTGAAGATTCCTCTCATTTCGTTTTTTTTTCTTTTTCTTCTGATGGAGGACTAAAGTCCGAAACATTTAGAGTATTTTCAGTTCTCTTAAGCGTTAAGCTATTTGAATATTCCTTAAACCTTCGCTCTTTTGTCTTTTAAAAAATATTGTTTATTGCATGTACAATTTTTATATACATATGTATATATGGAGTTTTAATGGTGGCAGCTGATGAAGGGGATGTTTCTATGTGGCCTGCTTGTTTGTTGCAACTTGTTTACAATTTTTGTCCTTGTTCTTTTGCCACGTCATGTACCCAGTTATGTATTTATATGTACATGTCGATGAACGTATATACATACATGTACATATATATGCATATACTCATATATTGTTTATATATATATATATATATATATATATATATATATATATATATATATATATACATACATACATGCATACATATATATACAATTATCTATATGTGTGTATGTGTGTCAGTGTGTCAGTGTGTGTGTGTGTGTGTTAGTGTGTGTACGTACGCATTTGACAGTTATTTCCACAGATATCACCCATATTTGTGCCGCTTTCGTATTCATAATCAGAAATAGTTTCATTCATCCAATTTTGTTTCAGTACATGTATCTAGCGAATTATATTCATTGTTATTTTGCTTACCTCCTGTTCCGTTGGGCATATCTTTTTAAATAACTTTGTCTTAGACTACATCATAATTAATTACGCAAAGGCAGTCTAAGAAACAGAAATTATACTGGAAACACTTCTTATACATTTCTTAATCAAATTTATTTCTCTTTGTTGTCAATAAGTATGGAGGAAGCTATTGCATTTATGCCCATCGGGATTCGTATCTTTTTTAACTTCATTGATAGGACTAAAAAGACAACTTAATTAGGTACTTAATAGATATATTTAATGAATTTTTCGTAAATAGTCTGTTATTCATGTTATGCCTTCTGTTAAGGCCGTTTGTGCGATGTGTAAATAAAATCTTTCTCACATTTTTTTGTTGTTCAATTATTCATTTAATACATTAGACGTTATTTTCATACATTAGCTGCTAAAATCACACATTTGCATGTATTATTCTTGCGTATTTTATGTCAAATTAAGTACTACTCAGTCATTTTTATCCCTACCCCACCAAAATGCTGAGTTTTTTAAAAATAACAATTGATTTAAAACTCGTTATTTTTATTTATCAATTTATTTATTTATTTATTCACTTATTTTTACCCTATGATACATTAATTCAAATGCAGACGAGTTCGGAGTTGCTTTTTATATATTTTTTCATTGAATACTTTTTCGATCTCTCAGTCGATCTATATTTAGTCAGTAGTTCTCTATATTCTAGGTGCCAACCTACGTATAAGTAATTTAATTTCTATATTTGTAACTGTGAATCTACATATTAGCTGACTTTTTCTTTTCTATGTTTTGTTTTTCGCCTCCCACCTCCCTCGTTGGTGTGAAAGTCTCTTCACCTATCATATTGATTTCTCTAACGATAGTATCTACTCTATATTCCTTACTCATAATTGCTATATTGTTTTCTGTTTTATCTATATAAAAACATCGACATTTCTCATGTCCTGAATTTAGTTGCAGAGTATCACTAATGCCTACAAACACACAAGACACAGATGTATATATACACGCATAAATAAATAAATACATACATACATACATACATACATGCGCGTGCGTGTGTATGGGTTTTAAATACCACATGATTATACACTTCCGCGCAAAATTTACATAGGGCTCAAGAGACATGGAAGAATCCGGAATGATAATGTAAAAAAATGAAGCATAATAGAATATAACGTATACGGAACGGTAAGCCCGGAAGGCATGCACTATGTGTATATATATATATATATATATATATATATATATATATATATATATATATATATATATATATATATGCAGAGAGAGAGAGATAGAGATAGTGATCTGATCAATAAGTATCCGGAATGTTGCCATAGCAACAAAGCTAAAACACGGAGAGTAATGACGCTTGGCACAAATTGACCATAAACTGTGCTATGCATGACCACAAAGTCTTAACATTGTAGCTCACTTCTGTTTACAGCAGTGCTTGGAAGGAACGCGTGTAGCATGTCATCGCTGTATTTACCATGACAGAGAAAGTTGAGCAGAGAATTTGCATCAAATTTTGCCAAAAGCATGGCTATATCTGCTCAGAAGCCTTAGCAAAGTTTCCAAAAAGTTTTCATCGTTCTCCTTACAATCAAGGAGTTCTTGTGCAACTGAACTCCGAGTGTATTTCTGGTCAGCCGAGAGCAGTTTTGGTACAGACTTGGCAGACACGCGTCTCATACCCAAATCTTCAGTCATAAAGGACTAAACTGAACCGTAACTAATCTGCACCTCCTCTGATGACACAGGAATTGTGATTCGATGAATTCCCCTCACAGCTGCATGCACATCTGTGATGTTTTTCTCAGTTCTGCTGATTGCGAGTCTCCCAGAACGACATTTTTTCGGCCATCGTGGAAACGTCTGGACCACTCGTACACATACGTCTGTCTCATACACTCCTCTCCATACACTTTCTGCAACTTAGCGTAGACTTATGAGTAGGTATCACCACGACAACTTTCTCTGTTATGTTCAATGCGACGATCACACGCTACACACCTTTCTCCGAAGCACTGCAGGAAACAGGGGAAGTAAACTAGAACATTAAGCTTAGTGCGCATGCACGGCAGTCTAAGGTCACTCTGCGTGCTTTCGCTTCGTTACTATAGCAACAGTCCGGATACTTATTGATTAAACATCATGTATATATATGTATACATACATACATACATACATACATATATATATATATATATATGTGTGTGTGTGTATGTGTGTGTGTGTGTGTGTGTGTGTGTGTGTGTGTGTGTGTGTGTGT
>NC_068982.1:90133177-90135028 GCF_001194135.2 Octopus bimaculoides | reverse complement strand
AGAGAGAGAGAGAGAGAGAGAGAGAGAGAGAGAGAGAGAGAGAGAGAGAGAGAACAACAAAATGAAGTGGAAGAAGAGGAGGCAGCATGAAGAGGAAAGGGATTGGAGGATATGAAGAAAGAGTGGAAGGCCATGCTGGAACACCGCCTTGCAGTGTTAATCGAACAACCCAACTCTATTTTGTATTTTGTGTCTGGTATCTAAATCATTGGTCTCCTTATAACTTGTTCATATCCATAACTCACTTCCTTCGTCCGCGACGCTTCATAAGCGAAAAGGGGGTGGAAGCTTCAGTGAAGGCGTTGTTTGCGTCGAAGGACGAGTAATGGTATCATTGTGGGATCAAAGCACTGGTAGAAAGGTGACTTCAGGCAGTACAAAACGTTGGCTTCCATTTTGAATGTTAGGCTGCTTTTGTTGAATATTCCTCCCCACCCGTTCAATTTTGTTAGTATATTTGAACCCATGGTTTAATAATTCAAAACACAAATCTATTTTATTACCTTGAGAAGAAACTCATGCCTATTTTCTTTGGTTCATTTTCTTGGATAATAAATATAGTATATGTCTTGTTACTTATCGGATTGGCAGTTTGTGTCTACTCAAGTACAACGTTGTTTGACTCACTTACACACAACCATACACACTCACATACATATATACATACATACATACACACACAAATACATACATGCATGCATGCATACATACATACATACATACATACATACATACATACATATATAAATGTATACTCACACCACCACCACACAAACTCACTGACAGACATACACACACATGCACATATATGCATGTTAGTGTGTATATTGCATACGTGTATATGTATGTATGTGTGTGTATGTATGTGTGTGCGTGTGTGTGTTCACGTGCGTGTGTATGTTTACGTACATGCGTGTTTGTGTGTGTGCATGCGTGTATGTGGAACCTCAAAACCTCTCGAACAGACAAACGACTCCAAGCCAATATATATATATATCAAGTGCATCCCTTGCCTGCTATGAAATAAGCAGTTAATCATTAAACACGACACATGCTGTATTCAACATTATCAAAGAATACAAGCAAAATGAATAAACTTATAAATACAACAGAATTACAGAAACTAAAGATTCCAGGCCGCAACAAATACAATAGAAATTTGATTTGTCGGACCAAAGGTTCACACATATATATATATATAGAACAAAAGGAAATAACAACCTTAAGAATTTTCCAATTTTAATATATTATCATAAAAATATCGCTTTTGTGATTCTCAGCTCCTCAGTAAAATGACAAAACTAAATCTTATTCCTTTTGGCATCTACTTCAAGTCAGCAACTTTAAAATTATCACCTTCTTTCTGACTTCCGGTTAACATTAAGAAAACCACACGCGTATCACGAAAAATGCAAAAATTGAATTTAAGAATTCTGCTGTTACATTTATAGAAACAAATCTATTGTTTTGGCGTTCAATACTTTAAAATAGGTTTTCCTTTTTTGAACCTCCCATTAAAGATGTACTGAAATTATCATGCCAGCATTGTTAAAAATACAATTCTTTATTTGATAAAAAGAAGCTTACTTATACGAAATGAAATATTTTGAAAAAAAATAGATTTACGAATGGAGATATACGTCTGAACCACATAAAGACTTAGTCAAGCTCAAAACAGCCATATATATATATATATATATATATATACATAAATATATATGCGTCACTGTGTGGTAAGAAACTTGCTTCCCAACCACATGGTTCCGGGTTCAGTCCAACTGCGTGGTATCTTGGGCAAAATGTCTTCTACTATAGACTCGGGCCGACCAGACACTTATGAGACGGAAACTG
>NC_068982.1:90125652-90131300 GCF_001194135.2 Octopus bimaculoides | reverse complement strand
AGTACCAGGCTTAAAAAAAAACATAAGTATTGGGGCCAATTTTTTCGATAAAACCCTTCAAGGCGGTGCCCCAGAAAGGCTGTATTTCAATGGATGAAGCAAATAGCACCTCATATATATATATATATGAGGTGCTATATATATATGCATGAGGTTGGGATGCAAAGTTCCTTGGCTGGCTGCATAAATTTCAACTTTTTTGTATTACTAACAGCATTATTTCATTATAGGTGAACTGGCATGTGACTGTCCAAAAGAGACTCTAAAAGTAACTAGTAGCAATTTCTGTTGTAAATCGCAAAATTTTGTATCGTCGTGCTATCAAGGGCCTGCAGAAAAAGAGTTTAGCCCCCAACGGCGTCCATGCTAACATGATTGCTACATTAGGGGATGACGCCTCGTCTTTATCACTAGTGGAAAGGGAACAGCTGAATTTAGGAGGGGGATGGAGAATATTGAAGATAACCCAAAGTCTGAACGTCCTGCCGTTTCACCACCGAGGAGAACGTTGATCGTGTTCGCAACATGATGATAAAGACAAGTGATTAACTATAAATCAAATAGTCAGTGTTATTAGCATATCACGTGAGAGATACGAGAATATTTAGTACAATGAACTTGGTATGAACTTGCCACGTCTTCGGACATCCAATCAAAAGCGTATCAGGCTGATCACATCACAGGAAAATTTGAAATATTTTCGGGCAGTTCCAGCTGGTTTTATTGTACTTGTTCTAAACCAGGATTAGTGTTGGCTTCATCACTTTGAGCCTTAGTCTAAGAGATAATCCATGGAGCGTAAACACTCCCGCTTCATCTGATCAAAATAAAGAGACCAAAGTCGTTTCATCTGCAGGGAGTTTCATGAGATGCAGAAGGCATTGTGTTTATTGACTTTCCTCAAAAAAGCCACAACATCAACGGAAAATACAATGCCAACTTGCTGTGACAGTTACGAAAGGCTATCAAGACCAAACGCCTTGGAGAAGGTCTCTAGTTTCATCAGAACAATGTTACAGCATACAAGTCCTTCGTTTCAATGGCTGCTGTGCATGACTAAGAATAAAGTGTTCGATTTTGAACGGAAAATGTATTTTACTATATCTCAACAAAAAACAATGCTGTTCATCAAAGTATGCACCCAAATTATCAACACAATTTTGTCATTTTATCGGTAACTTCTTTATGCCAGCAGCGAAGAATTCTGGAAAGCAAGAGGTGATGAAATCACGAAAGACTGCTTTGATCTTCTTCAAATTTGAATTGTGTTTCTTTGTAAAAAATTGCCTAATGCCTGGAAAGCGTGATAGTCACTGGGGCAAGGTCTGGTGAATATGGTGGACAACAGAGTACTTCCAAGTTCAGTTCCTGTAACTTGAGCAACTTTCTTTGTGCAACATATGGTCGAGTATTGTCTTGCAAGAGAATTGGATGTTTCTATTGACCAATCTTGTTTGTTTAATTGCAAGTTCACTCATCATTTCATCCAGTTGGTTGATGTGTGCATCTGCTGTAATAGACCTACCAGGTCCCATAAAGCTGCAGTGGATGATACCAACGCTGGACCACCAAAGAGACATCATTAGCTTTTTTTGGTGAATGTTCTTCTTTGGATTGTGTTTTGGTACTTTGTCTCTATGCAACCACCGTGTAGAACGCTTACTATTGTTGAAAAGAATCCATTTTTCATCACACGTAACAATACGATGCAGAAATAAAATTTTCCTGTTCTGTACTTTACCAGATCTAATAACATGTCCTTAACTTTTCCACGTGTAATAACTTGTCCTGTACATTTCCAGGTTTATAATCTTAAGAATATTATTTTTCTTGCTCGCATTTTTTCATGTAATCCTTGTTTTTTCCAGGTCATGTTATTTTGATAATTAATAATGTGTCAATTAATTTAAGATTTTACTTTACTGAAATTTGTCTGTCATTTAAGCTGACGTAATTAAACTAATTCCAAGTTAGCGGTGTGATTGATAATTTTTTTCTTATCTCAATGATGCCGGTGACATATGCTAAAAGTCCCCTTATAGAACTATATTCATAAAAAAGTATAGAACTATATTATTACCCTCAATATTGAGAAACAAACACTCATAACTTTTTTTCATTTAAAACTTCATTGCATGTTATTGATACCACGAAGTTCCTCGAATTGAACTCTATCATTTAAGCTTGATTAAAATATAGTTCGTTTCTAAAATTAAAAAAAAGGTAATTATACTTAAATTCAAGTTGTTGCCTTACTTATATTGTTTTCATGAAAATACAATTATTTGTTGCACAGAGCCAAAACTATGAAATTCTTCATGCTTTCTTCTATCTTTGAAGATACGATAAATAAATTTTACTTTTAAAATAAAAAAGTTATTCAGATCTAAACTTGATTGGAGGCGTTACTTACTCACCTGTAACGTTGCTACAATCTTTGATGTTAACTTTTTTCTACTGGACCAAATCTCAATTTTTTTATGCCAAAATGTATCTAGGGACAAGTCCTCTTCAATAATGTTAACAGTTTTCAATTTCCTTAAAAACTGAATTAACGACAAACTCTGAATGATGCTGCGTGTAAATTGTGGCCTTAAGAATACTATTCAACTACGGTAGTAGCTGAATGAAACATACATACATACATACATACATACATACATGCATACATACATACACACAAACAAACAAGCACACACACACACACACAAACACGGATATATAATGATTTAGATCCAAGTAATATTTTGGAAATTTTCACGTACAAGTTCGAAATCAGAAAAATAATATATATATATTTTAATTCAGCAATTCAGCTGTTATAAATAATTATGCCGCTTTTGCAAATATGTTTCATAATAATCAAGACTGAGTGATAACCGTCACTAATATATCCTTAAAACTACCTGTCTGCTGCTTCATTATAAGCAACACTGAGTTGCGTTAATTCAACCACCTCTAAACTGTCATTATAGCCATCATTGAACTGAATTATAACAATCATCACAGAATGATTTCAATAAAATCCATAAGCCGTCTCATAAAACGTAACACTAATCTGTTTCATTATATTTATGTCTAACTTATCATTATAACCAATACACGCATATTTGATGTTGGTTTACAACTAACATTGGAATTACGTGCTGGTTCTAATAGACATTTGTATCATTAGAATCAGTACATAGTTTCACTGCAATCAATACTGCGCTCAGCAGGCTCAATCGAACCATTGCTTTATTCATATTACTGCTTAAACGTTTCGTTACAACTGGAAATAGAGGTTGTGATGACAATCGAATAATACGACTGGGCTGGGATTGTTTGGACGCTGTTGATTTGGCATAGCTGAATGGATATACAGCATCTTCTGCTAACAATACGTTTTGGCACTGGAGGCAAATATACAGATGCACACAACGCATACACGAGATAAAAAAAAAACAAATTTCACAAGTTGCGAAGTAAACACAGCGATGTCACACACGGCACACTGCCTCATGGAGGTCAAAGCTAGCTCTCACTTCACACGCAAGCGTGTGATGCCATCTATTAGCGTGCTAGAGAACTAGACCTCGAACGTTTTGAAATTACCTCGCGTATATATATATATATATATATATATATGGCTGCAGTTAAATGACTGAAACAAGTAAATATATATGTGTGTGTGTGTGTGTGCGCGCTGGTATCTTCTATTTTACTTCCTTGCTCGACCAATATCTTGTGAAGGAAGCTGTTGGAAAGGAACTTTACAAAGAACTGTCGTATACGTGTATTCATGTATGTATACAAACTTTCAGAATCAATAATTGACCTTAAAGCTGTTGATATCTTGCCCAGTATAAAACTTTTGAAAGCATTTTCTTGGAACCAAAACTAATTCCTTTTGGTGGATATAATGTTCCAGTTGTTAAATGTCAGAATTGAGAGCCGAATGATTCATCTGTCAGACAGGTACAGCTACAGATAAAAGAAGAGCTGGTGTTCCAGTTTTCAAGATCCTTGAACTACGAGGGTAAGTGCCTAGTGGTACATGGCAGAAATAAACACTAGGTGAGGGACTTTTTAAATCCTGTTGTGGTAGTTGATAAGAAGACTTGCTCTCTTGCTTTCCTGCTTAGTAAGCTGAAGTCGCTATAACTTGAATGAACTAGCATAGAAAGTCCGTCCTGGCAAAGACGTTCCTCATCAGCGTTGAATAATCCATCATTTCAGTCTTTCCTAATATACCTTTCTTATTTGCATCAACTCCTAAAAGCTGTCTCGCTTGGCAAAACTTGCGTTATGTTACACAAAAACATTCAGTTACTGTTTTGAAATAATGAAACGAGGTAGTACCATAAATATTGAGCTAGAGCTTTTTGTAGATTTATATTTCGTGTTTAAAACCTTATCTTTCAAAGTCAAAGAATATGGTTTCAAATCGATGAAAGATGAATATATATGTATATATATATATATATATATATATATATATATATATATAATTTGCTCTTTCCTTGTTTTAGCTTAAATATAGTTAAACATCTAAAATGTGCCAAGAATTGGACTCGAAATGTTTATAATATATTTGAGATATATTCAAAGTTTAAAAAAATACACTTTCATTCTTATTTACTGAACCTGGAGCCTTAATATTTTAAAAGTATAAAGTTATTCAAATATGAAAAGCCATACATTTATCTCCTTTATTGAGCAACTTTAAGAGATAGTGTTTATTTTTCTTCTTTCATCTTGATGTGCGCTGCTCAATATTTATAACTATTGATCAAAATTAAATTTTGCTCTTTTCTGAAATGACAATTCCGTGCACTCATCAAACGTATTTCAGTCCGGTGTAAAGTTACCGGAGTTCTCGTTCACTGTTTCTTTCGATAAGATATCTTCAAAAACAAGCAAGAAAATGCATGTTGCAATATACATATACATATATCTCTGTGTGCGTGTGTGAGAATACAAAAGGTATTGAAACACACGCTTTAATGCATAGCGCTACAATTGCTTCAAAGTCATTTCACTAAGAGGAGCATTGCTAAAGTATTATATAAAATAAAGTGTCATCATCATCATCATCATTATTTCTACAAAGCCGCTAAATTTCGTCTCTTCAGGTGAGAACGAAGAAAAGGAGTTTGATAAATTGTACTTGCATCTCACTGAATATACACCTCCCAGAATGCTATTTTTGGTAATTTACGGCCAAAACAAAGAGCGAAAACAAAACAACAAAAACACCAGAACCATTTCAACATAAATCACAAACTTAGCATTGCCCACAAGGAATTTTCGGAAAAAAATTTAAATAAGTAAAACAATACATGGATATCTGGTGCAATAAATAAGAAAAAATAAACTGAATAAAACTTCAACTTTTAATCCCCTCAGTGCCTCTCTTTTACGGCAACCATTGATCCTCCATTCCCATAATGTCTCAACATGATACAATTTCGTCTGTGTAAAGCTGCCGTGTACCGGACTCAATTTACGACCAATGAGCTATATCTAGTAGTTTGTGTGTGTGTTGGTGGTGGTGCATATATATGTATGCATATCTCTCTATCTCTCTCTCTCTCTCTCTATCTATCTATCTATCTATCTATCTATCTATCTATCTATCTATCTATCTATCTATCTATCTATTTACC
>NC_068982.1:90121725-90125540 GCF_001194135.2 Octopus bimaculoides | reverse complement strand
TATATATATATATATATATATATCTTTTAAATTCGTTTATGATAACGTTAAGGGTATGCAAATAAAACTCGTATTTCATTATGCCGCTCGCTTACCGTCTAACGATATTTACTTGTGTGTGAGTTTTTCGGGGTTGCATCTTGGTTATATCGATGTAATGTAGGATAAATATATCAACAATAATTCTAGGATGGAATTTATACATGTGTAATACGAAAATGCACCAAAATCATTCTCATGAAACTGATAAAAGTGATGTGTTTACGTATCCTTCATAAAATTCTCTGCTGTAACGTTTGTATGTATGTACGTATAATTTTGATTCTGTAATTAACAACGTTGTTAGGATTTTATACATGCATGTCATAGCGCCAACTGAGGTGCTAAATGTAATATTTAACGTTGCTTAGATACTATTATCAGTGCTATTGTTATTATAGTTAATAACAATAAAGTGTCAATTTTGATAAATCATACATAATTGAACACGGCTGATATTTTCCAGTAAATGCAATCTCCTTATTGATTCATCTTTTATCAAATGATCCGTATATTTGGTCCCAAATTTGATCAGTGAACATACAAATCAACAACGGATTTGTATGTACAGTAAGAAATATTTGCAACAAGGAAATCGTACATGCACCCATCTTGTATCGTCATTCGTTTCCTAAGAATCTTTCCCGCTTGTCCAATATAATTTTCTCCACATTATGAATATAATATTATGTAAATTAGAATTCTGGAAGCGTAAGTAAATTTATTCTTTACTTTGAAGTATAATCTCATTCGCAATGGAATTTTCATCCTTTGGACAACAGGGTGAGGTCCCTCGAATATTTTAGCTGGTGGTTCCGTTGCCGTTGAACATAATCTGTCATTTACTAGTAGTCTATTGAATGATTTTGATTGACTTTTAATTTTCGCAATGGTTTTCATCGATACAATTAACATCTTTCTTCCTTATTCATTATTAGTAAATTTTGAAAAATATAAATTTCGCTGTTTCTAACATTAGTATAGAAATATATGCTCATATTATCAATCCAACTATGTTATGCTGTTCAGTTTGTCTTCGTGTATAAACATCAATTGCCTTGGCTTACTTTATCACATTATCCATAAAGAATAGCATATAATACTCTTAATGAATATATCCTTAGTTTCTTGGAGTTGTATATCAGGAGTACTGTTTGGTATAGAACATAAATATGCATATTTGTGGTAAATTTAATGAGATATGTATAGTAATGTATGCAAAGAGTATATATTGTTCTGAATCAGTGTCAGTTCGTTATTGACTTTCATTATTACAAATTATAAAGATGGTATTTCTCTTGACAGTATTCCATTATAGTCGAAGCTAGCCAAATTGGAAGCCCCTTCCTGAAACATATTTATAACGTAGCCATCATAAGTGGTCTGCACACTACACCCATCCCTCTACACCATTGATGCAATGACATTTTAAATTCCTTTAATTTCTATATTATTTCATTTCAATAACAAAGCAATCGCATAGAAAGCTTTCCTGTTGTCTTTCATATATTGATCGAAAGAACTACCATATTCTGTAGCGATTCTTAATTCATTGTAATTTCTAAATATCCGATAATAAAATTGGGTAACTCGGGGCTACGTTGGTTCAGGTTGCGATTCCAAATGTTTGATGTAATATTAATACCAAAAGAAAAAAAAATAGTAATTTTATTGAACAAATTTCAATCCTTCAATAAATTTTCTCAGTAATATCTAATCATTCAGCCGAAAAAAAAGATCTGCATACAATTTGTATACCTTCTGTTCAATATTCGTGCACCTTGTTTATATGTTAGTTCCTTACATTAAAAGATGCAACGCGTGCTGTTTCCGGAAGGTGTCTCAATATATCTAAGACGTATTAAAAAACAAAAAACATAATGAGTCTAAGAAATGGTTTCAATAAGATATGTAAAAAGTTACTTCCCGATGAATTTCTCATATTTGGTCATTGCTCTTAATTTCAAATTAGTTCGTGATAAAATATTAATCCAAATACTTCTCGATTCTTTGCGGGCTTCATTTATAATGTTGCTCTCGTGAATTTTTGATAAGGCATCGATAAAAAAAACTAGATATACATTTAGAGCTAGTGATATAATTTCATTTTTATCAGTTAATTCGGTTACGTGGAAGTGTAACACGATTGCAAAAAAGTTTATTATATTCTGTTGATTGCACCTTTTCACCTTTTCGTAAAATATATATTGTCTTCTAACGCTGATAAACAACCTTTATAGTACATACTATCAATCTCTATAACAACACTTCATTTATTGGCTTCTTTAATTGTCGCACCGTTATCATTTTTCTGTTCAATTATGGTTTCCCATTCTGTAGTATTGAGGTTTGACTTAATTCTTTGTTTATGTCTATTATTGTATGGAATACTTAAAATTCAGTCAATATAATCAGGAGTTTTATTACAACCTGCTGGAAAAGAATACTTACTTCTGTTTCTAACAAGCAATTTATGATTGATATTTTAGTGAAACAATTCTTATGTGAGCCGCGCTTTTTTACAGAATTGTGAAATACACTCTTTAATTTCATTAGATTTCCTAGGATTTAGAAAGATTTGTACCCTTTTGCTAAGGTATCGACTTGTTATGTAGTTAATGTTTTCTTTGATAAATTTATTACTTTTATTACTTTTGATATTATTTCTTCGTTTCGTTCAACTAGGTGTATGTATTCCTCTGGGTCTATCTAAAATATGTTTATAATAATTTAGTCTGAATTATGAATATTTCTCGCTCCATTAGTATGGTTTGAAGAGCGATAACCAATTGCGTTCCATCCTCCTTGGACGAGGTTCAAAGTTAGTTCTTTCGTTACTTTTCGAAAACACAAAAAAAAACTTGGTTTTTTCTAACTTGCAAATCATTTAAACTTGTTGATTCATTTCTAATTTGGGAGATGTTCCCGTTTAAATTTGTAAGCCATTTAATTCAAAATCTGGTGTTCTGTTTTCGATTTGATTCGAAGGATCAATATCTAATTTTCTTAGGGGCTGTTTAGACACTCCTGTGTAAACTTTCATGAAATTAGTTTCCTTCGGAGTTCGCTTTATCTTTTAATTCGACTTCATATTCATGGATCCAGTGTTGTTTTCAACTGTTAAAGGAACCACAGTTCTTCCCTTTGTGTTACTCCTCTCAAGCCTTTGAAACATTGTCTACAACTAATCCAACAAACGTTTTACAAGATTTAATATGCATTTCGTTGTCAGGCGCTTTAACATTTCGTTCGTTGTTTGATGCTCTTAATTCTATTTCCATTTCCATTTTACCTCACATTTTCTCTTAGTTGTCTTTATTATTCAGGTTCTTCGGGAATTGACATTTATTTGTAATTGTCGTGCAAGAGTTAATGGTGTTTTTGACCATATATTTACTGCATTATTGTTGGTTTTACGCATACTCTAAAGTATGGATTAGCATATGGTAAAAATCTTTAATCCATTAGAGGCCAGTTCAGCTTTTAATTAAATATGCTGATGTTGCAATATTTTCATCTGTATTTCGTTTATTCCATTTTGTGCCCAAGTGTATTTGAAAATATTGAATTTAATATTCTATATAATTGTTCTACTAACCTCATTCATATGCTGTGTTAATTAATTTCCCATCCTTGGAGACTTCTCGTAAAAAAGGACGTCACTTATCACAAAGCTTGAACAAATCTCCTTTAATTCCTTCAGATTATCCTCTTTTGCAGGTTTACCAAACGTTTTCTTCGCATTGATGTATAGAATGCTATAATAAATATATATA
>NC_068982.1:90119887-90121281 GCF_001194135.2 Octopus bimaculoides | reverse complement strand
TACGCTTTTAAAAAAAGTTTGGTTAGAAGAATGGTAGATGTTCCGAAAAAAAAATTCCAGTTATCCAACTGAATTGTAATCTGTACCACCTAAAATGTGTCTGTAATTTCTTTAACAAATCATATATTTTTAAGAAACTGAGGGGAAAGGGACCATAATTCTATAGTTGTGCTTATATATATATATATATATATATATATATGTTTGTGTCTATCTATCTATCTATATAGGTGTGTGTGTGTGTGTGTGTGTGTGTGTGCGTGTGTGTGTATGTGTGTATCTGTGTATGTATTTGTGTGCCCAGAGTGCGAGAGGTATTTGAGAACATATTTGGTAATTAAATAAAACAACTCTAATGTAACGAAATCAAACGTATTTTAATGAAAAAACAAAAAAAAACAAAAAATGTTCACATTTTCTCGATTAGCTTTCTTATACTATTCCACAAATCCTCTTTCAACTGCGATAACTGCTTCAATGCAGGACCGGAATAACTGACAGGCCGTCTCCAAGTGTTTCTTATTCCTTTCGTGAAGCTTCATATCGGAACGATATTGATTAGTGTCCCTTTGGACAAGCTAATGAGTTAAGTGGGCTTTGTGAGAAGCTGCTGAGACTTGTTTAAACACATATAGCATTTCACTGTGTACTTCATCCATTCAGGGCTTAATAACTCTCTCCAGCACCTCAACGTATCCAGCAGCAATAATTCTAAGACTCAGGGGAAAGATGTGAGGTGGCATGGCTTGATATTTGTTATTCAGCATTCCTAAAACCATCAAAGTTTCTAAAACCATCACAGTTTCTAACAACTTATCATCCAAGGAACATCAGAGGGATCTGCAAATAACCACCTTTAATTGCTCCTGTTAAACTTATGGTCTTGGTCGAAGTTCTCCTGGTGAGAATAAAAACCTAAGCATGTTATACTTGTGGTTCAGCCTTGCTAAGTAACCACTTGGTACGGATAAAACAGTTTTCATCTTATGTATCTTGATTTTCTCTGTACGCTATCAGCTACAGGTAATCGAAATAAGTGAAACTGGATTTAATGAGCATGATACCTTTGAAGAGTCACCTGACGAAGGACATATGCTGCGAATGATGTACCATAACCAGTTGCACAAAATATCACACGCGAAGGACTTGAAGAATTCGGTTAAACGAACGAAAGCGGTAATAAAGAATTATCTAAAATACTGACTGCCTCCTTTTTCTTAATATACAATATCTGTACACCACTTCAAACACCCTATACATACATATATACATACATACATACCTATCTATCTATCTATCTATCTATCTATCTATCTATCTATCTATCTATCTATCTATCTATCTATCTATCTAACTATATATATATCTAACTATATATATATATATATATATAT
>NC_068982.1:90118472-90119503 GCF_001194135.2 Octopus bimaculoides | reverse complement strand
ATATATATATATATATATACACGTGTTCGTAATGATAGCAATATGCATATATCTATATCGATGTATACATAGATACCTTGGAAGCAAATTGATAATATCATATTTGAAATGATCATTTATCCTTTCTTCTGTGGATACTTGCTGGTTGAAGAAAAGTTAGGCATCTATCTTCTCTGTCATAGTTGTCAAGCCGATGGAAATACCTCATAGAAGTATTCCTACTCACTTGGAGTTACACTACAACGTCTCAGCAACCTCACCACGAACGTTTTTAACAATCCGCTCGACAGGTACACTTGTCAGTGGACCAGGATGCAATTGATTCTTTTTCTTTGCTGGTGAATTATGCAATCACTATGTTGACTATGGGCAGAGAAATCTCAATATCTCGAGGATCTTTCTGCTGGTTAAGTCCACCTACAGACTGATCCACAACAGCCAACTTTGAAAATCAAACAACTTTTGTTCCTTTTGGTATTTATGGCATGGTTAGTTGCTATAAACGATTAATATACTGTAATCTTAAGTGAAAAATAATAATACATTAATAAGTTGGCAGTAACAGACAGCTTCCACACAAATGAAACGATATAATGAGTTGCGTCAGTCTGCTTTTGAAATGTCAGCAGACGTTGATATCTACAAATAATCACATGTAACATTGTGTGTTCACTGCTGTATTTCATTATTAAGGTCCGTCTGCACGCTAGTCTTTATTAATGGACATCTGCTGAAACATGCACTGATTATAAATATAAATATATATACGTTTATAAATCAAAATCAGCTACTATATCTCTTAACACTAAAGCAATCATAAACAAAAACCCACTTAAAAACCTGCTCATTGAACCATACATAATGACTATCACTATTACAGAGCAAGTATGAATTTTATAAAACTTTATTTAGAATGAGTTTAAGAATAAAGTCATGGTATACGCACGCACACACACACACACACACACATGTACGACTGCATGTGCAAAAGTACATGTTATGCATATATATATTGTATATAGAGTAATATA
>NC_068982.1:90117577-90118138 GCF_001194135.2 Octopus bimaculoides | reverse complement strand
AAAACTAATATTTGTAAACAAAATTATCTCACGCGTCTACATATGTACTCGTATATATGTATGTAATTACACTGTGGCCATGCTGTGGCGCCGCTTGAAGAATTTTTAGTCGAATGAATCGCTTCCAGATTTTTTTTTTTTTATTTAAAGTCTGGTACTTGTTCTTTCGGCCTCTTTTTCCGAACCTCTAAATTACGGGGACGTAAACACTAGTTGTCAAGCGGTGGTGGAAGATGAATATAGACACACACACACACACACACGCACGCACACATATTCAAGATATGAGGAGTTTAGGTCAAGGTAACCGAAACGGATAGGTATGCGTTCTGGGTGCTCACATAGGTATTCTACCAAAATTCCAGTTAAAACAGCAGCGGCTGTGGTGGCTGTAGCTAACCCTTGAGTCAGTAGGTATCGGTTAAATTTGTGAGCAATAGTCTTGTCTTGACTAATCGCTTGTCTTCATCACTAACCGATACATACATACATAAATACATACATACATACATACCTACATACACACACACACATACATACATACATATATATATATATATA
>NC_068982.1:90115570-90117422 GCF_001194135.2 Octopus bimaculoides | reverse complement strand
TATATGCATGTATGTGTGGAGGCGCAATGGCCCGGTGGTTAGGGCAGCGGACTTGCGGTCATACGATCGCAGTTTCGATTCCCAGACTGAGCGAAAACACCTAGACTCCACGAGGCTTCGGCAAGTGGGGGAGGGTGAACCCAGCAGTACTCTATCACCACAAATTTCTCAGACTCCTTCTTTGTACTTGTATTTCAAAGGGCCAGCATACTCTGTGTCACACTGAATCTCCCCGAGAACTATGTTAAGGGTACACGTGTCTGTGGACACGTATACTTGCACGTCTCTGTGCAAGTACAGACTAAGCCAGTACAGACTTAGCAAATACTTAGCCTCTTGCACGTGTCTGTGGAGTTCTCAGCCACTAGCCTTTCCTTTGGATAAAATTGGTGACGTGGAGAGGGGAGGCTGATATGCATGGACGACAGCTGGTCTTCCATAAACAACCTTGCCCAGACTTGTGCCTCGGAGGGTAACTTTCTAGGTGCAATCCCATAGTCATTCATGACCGAAGGAGGTCACAATACAATAATGCATGTATGTATGTATGTATGTATGTATGTATGTATGTATCAAAAATTTAACAAAACGCAATAGACGGAAATATTACAAAAACATAAACAGAAAATTTGCAGCTTATTCCTCACCGGTCAACGTCCCAAAAATCATTACAATTTTGCGCCATATATATATATATATAAAGTAGTATTAATATCGTTATTAATAGTATTAATAAAGTAATAATATAGTGGCTTGCAAGTTTCCCCCGTTCAGAGAAATTTAGATTCAATAGGGTATATAATATTATATATCCTACTGAATCTCAATAACCTGTCTGGTTATGGAATGAAACATCGCTAGAATTTTTAATTACTATGAGTTGCAAACATTTGCAAATACAGACAAATAATTGCTGATGATAGAGTGTTGGAGTGGTAGTTAATGAATGAGTGGTGGTTAATGAATGAGTGGTGTTTAATGGCGAAAGGTCGTTTAGCTAGCTAGCTAAACAACCAAGATTAGGATGTATATACACACTTACGCACACACACTCTCGCTCGTACATGCTCTCACATAAGGGACGTACGCTAACCCAGCCATACATTCAATCTCGGTCGAAGTTCCTAAAGTAGATCCAACGGTAATATACTCCGACTGCAGATGTCACGAGGTAGTTCAAACTGGGCCAGTACTCTACTCAACACTAATCGACATATTCCCATTAGTCCAAGATATTAATATATATATATATATATATACACACACATAATGTCGAACGATGAAAAGGAGTACTGGACACCGCATTGGTGGATATATAATTTCTTTAACTGTGAATTAAAGCTACTATTGGGAAAATATCCTAGTGTCTTAGCAATTTTTCCAGCCAATCACATGGAGGAAGGTGTTTGCATCCACTTTGGAAGACATAGCCTCGTGAATTCTCGTGAATTCACGTGAATAAAACAATGAATCAATGAGTCAAGGGACATTATCCCTGGGGGGCGTCTTTTGGATGATTGTCTGTCTTTGGATTTATCTTTTGGTCAAATTGTTGTGTAGCCAATTTGTTTGCATTAATTTGTCTTTTGTTCTGGGCATGATGTTCTTCTTGTGTGCTGAGGTAGTTCGTCATTCGGGCATATTTCTGCTGTGAGTGGATTTTGTTTGTTATGTGTGTTGAGATTTCACGTTTAGGAAAGAGGCTATCCTGGTGGAATTACAGTTGCAGATAGTGGCTCTTCTTTGAAATATTTGAATGTAAAAATTACTTATGCATGCAAAGTAATGTTTAGGATGTTATCTGTTGATTGTATAATGTTTAATTTTTCAGTACTACAGAGTTCGCATTCGG
>NC_068982.1:90110570-90113070 GCF_001194135.2 Octopus bimaculoides | reverse complement strand
CCCAAGGTGCCACGCAAGTTACTTACCACACAGCCACTCCTGCCCCTATAAATATATATATACAAAATAGTTCAAATTTACAGAAAAACAAAGACGAAGGCAGGTGTAGGAACAAGAAGCAAGTTTTTTAGTTAACACATCGGGAAAAATGGAAAGGTCTTTAACGTTTCAAGCGTACGCTCTTCGATAGATAGGAGGAAGAGGAAATAAATAGAGAGATAATGAAAAGAAAAACGTGTTGAGTTCAGTGGCCCAACATGGCGAATACACACACACACACATATATATAGTTGGAATTTACAAAACAAAAACAGAAGACAGAGACAGGTGTGTCAACAACAAACAAGTGTATTAGTTTAGCATTCGGGAAGGTGAGAAACTCTTTTACGTTTCGAGCCTACACTCTTCAACAGAAAGGAACACGAGAAAATAAACATAGACAGAATAAAAAGCTCTAGCGATCAATATATATATTGATCGCTAGAGCTTCTTTTATTCTGTCACCTGTCAACAATATATGGAATATCAGAGTCTATTCAGGCAGTGATGTCACAAATAGCCAGTGGCTTTGACGCACAGTTAAAGTTTATTTTCAAGATACAAAACAAAATACATTCCGTTTACGTAATATTGACCACGTGAATCGACCACATAACAGACACCAACCACGTGAATCGACAGCGCTACGAGCAATGTATATAGTCCTTCTCCGCGCCCCAAAACAACATCTAAAATCATACAGATGTGATAATTTGATTGAGAAACGAACGTTGATACCAATACTAAGTGTAATACACAACAGCCCTCCAAGTATTGCATTTCAAGTGTGCGATTCAAAAGACAGCCAGAGGCGGAAGAAAAAAATAAACTTCTACAATTCCTGTACTTTACAGAAAGAAATGATAGGCGATGTAAATTTCTTCTTTGTAAAAGCCTGGTAGAATGGCGAGAAATCGGCTCATGTGCAAAAATAAATTTATTCGCCCACTTACCATAAATTTGGCAGCATGAGATATGACAGAGGGCCTGTTTCCACTCTTAAAATTAGGTATAGATAAAGCTGCATGTCGCTTTGTCGCTTCACTTAAATATTTCAAATTTACATGTCATGGGAATAAGCTATTCATAATAATATATTAATGCAAAATATATAGGTGATATTGCTAGTGTACAGAAACCAATGAAAATCAGAAAAGATTTTCAAGTTCCATTTAACGCATAAAGGTATTTGCAGTGCAAATCGTATTCATTCACATGCACATTTCAAATCAGTCTATCTAATATTTTGAAAACGGTCCTACTACTGTTGTATAAAGTTCGGAAAACAAGCTAAAGTCAGTTGTGTGAATGTAATAGATAATTTCATAAGTGAATGTTGAAGTATATAATATATTATGCCATGCACCGAAAAAAACTGGTATTTTGTGGTGTGTGCATGTGTGTGTTTGTGCGCGTGCGCGCACGTGTGTTTGCATGCATGTATGCGTTGTGTTTGTGCGAGTGTATATAGGTATAAGCATATGTTTATATATATACATATATATATATGTTTATATATGATGTGCATATAATGTCTCTCCCTCTCTCTCTCTTCCTATCTATCTATCTATCTATCTATCTATCTATCTATCTATCTATATATATATATATATATATACATGATCAGCCGGTGCACTCCGTCGAGAAACGAGACCAGGTACGTCGTCCTCCCCGAGAAGTGATTAATAGACCATGAAACGTTCCGTCGTGAACCTACTTTGCTCACCTATCGATAGTACATGAAGAATGTTTTTACATTCTTATTTAACTCACAGTAAAGTTTCAAAATGTCTAAATTTATATAGGTCCTTTCTACTTATGTTCGCTGTATTGCTTAATATACACACACGCATACATATACCTATGTATATACATACATACATGCATAACATGCATACATACATACTTACATACATACATACGTATGAATGAATGAATGTATGTATGTATGTATGTATGTGTGCATTGTATTGTTGTTACTGTGAAGTGTAGGATATGTTATATAACTTACCTGAAATAAAGCAATTCAAAACTAAAAATAGCTGCTAATGTACTGACTAGAATCAACCATGAATTTTCCTGCTCATGCAAAGGAAAATTGCTAACCAATACATCACAGGCTAGTTCTTTTTATCTGTAGTTCAAAATGTAGCGGTACATATTTCATCTAGAATTAACCTTCCAATATACATTTCCTAAAAGTTTAAATGATATATGTAGGTATACATTCACACGTCCTTTTATAACCACATACTTGCAATAAACATGCATATATACATAGAATCACTCAAGTACACACATATGTTTTCTCTCTCTCTCGCTTTGTGTGTGTGTGCGCATGTATACATACATACATACATACATACATATACATATATATATTATATATACATGTATGTATACATAAATATATATATGTATATATGTGTATATATATATATATATATATATATATATATAT
>NC_068982.1:90108635-90109793 GCF_001194135.2 Octopus bimaculoides | reverse complement strand
TATATATATATATATATATATATATATATATATATATATATGTATATATATATATATAAAATTGATGTGTGTGTGTGCGTATTTATGTATGTATTTACATATGTGGGAACATATGCGAGTATGCTTGTGCGAATTAAATCTCGCCTCGCGAATATATATACACACTAGCCATGTGTGAAAACTTCTGTACTTATTCCAATACAAATAGACCAACATTCTTCATACCATGGCTACTCAACACACAAGTCTGTCTTTCTATTGTCGTTTATTTTGTAATTACATCTCCAAAAATCCATTTCATCCACTATGCGCAATTCTTGCTCCAGTCACGTCAAAACGACTTGAAATAGCCTTCTCTCCACAGGTTACCTCCCTTTGTTGATTTGCAACTTACAGTCTAAACGTCAAACCCCCATCAACTTTATCTAGCTAATACCTCCCTAAGTTGTCTTTGTTGTTCGGGCTCCTTTGCTATTGGTTTGATTTGTAGTTTACGCGGCAGAATTAATGGTGTTGAGTTCATCAATGTTTCATATATTTCTGCTTTATTATTATTTTTTTATCAAATTCCAAAAGAAAAATAAACTACAAATCAAATCAATCCCAGAAGAGCCCAAACAATAAAGACAACTTAGGGAGAAATTAGCGCTAGAGAAAATGAAAATAGAAATTGAGTTACTTAAACTTAGAGCATGGAATAACGATGAAGATGAATAAGAATTAAATAAGATTTAAATATAAATAATATATAAAAATATAAAAAAAAGTACAAGATATGCAATTGTAAAATATAAAGTAAGATTTAGATATAAATAATATATATATATATAAATAAAAAATTTACATATATATACATATATGAAGAAAAAAGATATATACATATTTACAGATATTTTGTTGGATGGCTGTTGACTGTTCAGGAGTTCCTCTGTCCTTTCACGGGCCTTATTTTTCATTCCGGATGGTGTCCAACAACACCTTCCTCACCAAGTAAGCCTGGTAGAGTTGCCAGTTTAGTCGCCGACGACCCGACCAAGCGACAGGTTGTACTGGATTACATGTTACCAGTAGCACTCAAGAGTGACCTGACACACATATATATATATATATGCATGTTTGTATATATATATATATATATATATATATATATATATATAT